>NW_027210060.1:0-125359 GCF_027789765.1 Dendropsophus ebraccatus | reverse complement strand
CGGTGGCTCAGTGGTTAGCACATGTAGCCTTGCAGCGCAGTGGTCCTGGTTCAATCCCATAGGGCAAGATCTGCAAGAGTTTGAATGTTCTCTGTGTTTGCGTAGGTTCTGTCTGGGTACTCCGGTTTCCTCCCTAAAACAACATAATATATAAATTGGATTGCATAGTTGTGTTGGCGCAGGGGGCGGGGCTTGCCTGCTTAAGCCCGGTTCTGTGGCATCATGCAATGCTTACTGCCACCTCTCAGGAGACGCACACTTTTTTCCTTTTGGCGCTGGGTCCGCTGTTACTTTTCATGCATTGCACTGCCATTTGTATTTTAACAAGCCCCCGCAATGGGGGCGGGGCTTACCGGCTTAAGCCGGTACAGTTGGCAACATAAAGAGCATGGCATAGCGTCGGAGCCGGGGGCGGGGCTTACCGCGATGGGGGGGGGCTTACCGGCATAAGCCCGGTACAGCTGGCAACATGCACTGCATGGCATAGCGTCGGAGCGGGAGGCGGGGCTCACCGCGATGGGGGCGGGGCTTACCGGCATAAGCCCGGTACAGCTGGCAACATGCACTGCATGGCATAGCGTTGGAGCCGGTGGCGGGGCTTAGCGCGATGGGGGCGGGGCTTACCGGCATAAGCCCGGTACAGCTGGCAACATAAACTGCATGGCATAGCGTCGGAGCCGGGGGCGGCTTACCGCGATGGGGCGGGGTTTACCGCTTAAGCCCGGTACAGCTGGCAACATGCAATGCATTGCATAGCGTCGGCGCGGGGGGGGGGGCTTACCGCGTCATGCCCGGTAAAGTTTACAACTATGGCAACATGCAATGCTATCTGCCACCTCATCAGCAGACGCCACACTTTATTTCCTTTGGCGCTTGGTCGGCTGTTGCTTCTCATGGCATAGCAACCCATTTTTTTACACATGTCCCCATTCAAATGGCATTTCTGTAGAGGCAGCACGGTGGCTCAGTGGTTAGCACAGTAGCCTTGCAGCGCTGTGGTCCTGGTTCAAATCCCACTAAGGGCAAGATCTGCAAAGAGTTTGAATGTTCTCTGTGTTTGCGTGGGTTCTGTCTGGGTACTCCGGTTTCCTCCTAAACAAACATATATATATAAATTGGATTGCATAGCATTGTGTTGGCGCAGGGGCGGGGCTTGCCGGCTTAAGCCCGGTTCTGTGGCATCATGCAATGCTTACTGCCACCTCTCAAGGAGACGCAACACTTTTTTCCTTTTGGCGCTGGGTCCGCTGTTACTTTTCATGGCATTGCACTGCCATTTGTATTTTTAAACAGCCCCCGCAATGGGGGCGGGCTTACCGGATTAAGCCGGTACAGGTGGCAACATAAAGAGCATGGCATAGCGTCGGAGCCGGGGGCGGGGCTTACCGCGATGGGGCGGGGCTTACCGCATAAGCCCGGTAAGCTGGCAACATGCACTGCATGGCATAGCGTCGGAGCGGGAGGCGGGGCTCACCGCGATGGGGGCGGGGCTTACCGGCATAAGCCCGGTACAGCTGGCAACATGCACTGCATGGCATAGCGTTGGAGCCGGAGGCGGGCTTACCGCGATGGGGCGGGGCTTACCGGCATAAGCCCGGTACAGCTGGCAACATAAACTGCATGGCATAGCGTCGGAGCCGGGGGCGGGCTTACCGCGATGGGGGCGGGGTTTACCGGCTTAAGCCCGGTACAGCTGGCAACATGCAATGCATTGCATCGCGTCGGCGCGGGGGGGCGGGGCTTACCGCGTCATGCCCGGTAAAGTTTACAACTATGGCAACATGCAATGCTATCTGCCACCTCATCAGCAGACGCCACACTTTATTTCCTTTGGCGCTTGGTCGGCTGTTGCTTCTCATGGCATAGCAACCCCATTTTTTTACACATGTCCCCATTCAAATGGCATTTCTGTAGAGGCAGCACGGTGGCTCAGTGGTTAGCACAGTAGCCTTGCAGCGCTGTGGTCCTGGGTTTCAAATCCCACTAAGGCAAGATCTGCAAAGAGTTTGAATGTTCTCTGTGTTTGCGTAGGTTCTGTCTGGGTACTCCGGTTTCCTCCCTAAAACAAACATAATATATATAAATTGGATTGCATAGCATTGTGTTGGCGCAGGGGGCGGGGCTTGCCGGCATAAGCCCGGTTCTGTGGCATCATGCAATGCTTACTGCCACCTCTCAAGGAGACGCAACACTTTTTTCCTTTTGGCGCTGGGTCCGCTGTTACTTTTCATGGCATTGCACTGCCATTTGTATTTTTAAACAAGCCCCCGCAATGGGGCGGGGCTTACCGGATTAAGCCGGTACAGTTGGCAACATAAAGAGCATGGCATAGCGTCGGAGCCGGGGGCGGGGCTTACCGCGATGGGGCGGGGCTTACCGGCATAAGCCCGGTACAGCTGGCAACATGCACTGCATGGCATAGCGTCGGAGCGGGAGGCGGGGCTCACCGCGATGGGGGCGGGGCTTACCGGCATAAGCCCGGTACAGCTGGCAACATGCACTGCATGGCATAGCGTTGGAGCCGGGGGCGGGGCTTAGCGCGATGGGGGGGGCTTACCGGCATAAGCCCGTACAGCTGGCAACATAAACTGCATGGCATCGCGTCGGAGCCGGGGGCGGGCTTACCGCGATGGGGGCGGGGTTTACCGGCTTAAGCCCGGTACAGCTGGCAACATGCAATGCATTGCATAGCGTCGGCGCGGGGGGGCGGGGCTTACCGCGTCATGCCCGGTAAAGTTTACAACTATGGCAACATGCAATGCTATCTGCCACCTCATCAGCAGACGCCACACTTTATTTCCTTTGGCGCTTGGTCGGCTGTTGCTTCTCATGGCATAGCACCCCATTTTTTTACACATGTCCCCATTCAAATGGCATTTCTGTAGAGGCAGCACGGTGGCTCAGTGGTTAGCACAGTAGCCTTGCAGCGCTGTGGTCCTGGGTTCAAATCCCACTAAGGGCAAGATCTGCAAAGAGTTTGAATGTTCTCTGTGTTTGCGTGGTTCTGTCTGGTACTCCGGTTTCCTCCCTAAACAAACATAATATATATAAATTGGATTGCATAGCATTGTGTTGGCGCAGGGGGCGGGGCTTGCCGGCTTAAGCCCGGTTCTGTGGCATCATGCAATGCTTACTGCCACCTCTCAAGGAGACGCAACACTTTTTTCCTTTTGGCGCTGGGTCCGCTGTTACTTTTCATGGCATTGCACTGCCATTTGTATTTTTAAACAAGCCCCCGCAATGGGGGCGGGGCTTACCGGATTAAGCCGGTACAGTTGGCAACATAAAGAGCATGGCATAGCGTCGGAGCCGGGGGCGGGGCTTACCGCGATGGGGGCGGGGCTTACCGGCATAAGCCCGGTACAGCTGGCAACATGCACTGCATGGCATAGCGTCGGAGCGGGAGGCGGGGCTCACCGCGATGGGGGCGGGGCTTACCGGCATAAGCCCGGTACAGCTGGCAACATGCACTGCATGGCATAGCGTTGGAGCCGGAGGCGGGGCTTAGCGCGATGGGCGGGGCTAACCGGCATAAGCCCGGTACAGCTGGCAACATAAACTGCATGGCATAGCGTCGGAGCCGGGGGCGGGCTTACCGCGATGGGGGCGGGGTTTACATGCTTAAGCCCGGTACAGCTGGCAACATGCAATGCATTGCATAGCGTCGGCGCGGGGGGGGCGGGGCTTACCGCGTCATGCCCGGTAAAGTTTACAAACTATGGCAACATGCAATGCTATCTGCCACCTCATCAGCAGACGCCACACTTTATTTCCTTTGGCGCTTGGTCGGCTGTTGCTTCTCATGGCATAGCAACCCCATTTTTTTACACATGTCCCCATTCAAATGGCATTTCTGTAGAGGCAGCACGGTGGCTCAGTGGTTAGCACAGTAGCCTTGCAGCGCTGTGGTCCTGGGTTCAAATCCCACTAACGGCAAGATCTGCAAAGAGTTTGAATGTTCTCTGTGTTTGCGTGGGTTCTGTCTGGGTACTCCGGTTTCCTCCCTAAAACAAACATAATATATATAAAATTGGATTGCATAGCATTGTGTTGGCGCAGGGGTCGTGGCTTGCCGGCTTAAGCCCGGTTCTGTGGCATCATGCAATGCTTACTGCCACCTCTCAAGGAGACGCAACACTTTTTTCCTTTTGGCGCTGGGTCCGCTGTTACTTTTCATGGCATTGCACTGCCATTTGTATTTTTAAACAAGCCCCCGCAATGGGGGCGGGGGCTTACCGGATTAAGCCGGTACAGTTGGCAACATAAAGAGCATGGCATAGCGTCGGAGCCGGGGGCGGGGCTTACCGGGATGGGGGCGGGGCTTACCGGCTTAAGCCCGGTACGGCTGGAAACATGCACTGCATGGCATAGCGTCGGCGCGGGGGGCGGGGCTCACCGCGATGGGGGCGGGGCTTACCGGCATAAGCCCGGTACAGCTGGCAAACATAAAGAGCATGGCATAGCGTCGGAACCGGTGGCGGGCTTACGCGATGGGGGGCGGGGCTTACCGGCATAAGCCCGGTACAGCTGGCAACATGCACTGCATGGCATAGCGTCGGAGCGGGAGGCGGGCTTACCGCGATGGGGGCGGGGCTTACCGGCATAAGCCCGGTACAGCTGTCAACATGCACTGCATGGCATAGCGTTGGAGCCGGAGGCGGTCTTAGCGCGATGGGGGCGGGGGCTTACCGGCATAAGCCCGGTACAGCTGGCAACATAAACTGCATGGCATAGCGTCGGAGCCGGGGGCGGGCTTACCGCGATGGGGGCGGGGTTACCGGCTTAAGCCCGGTACAGCTGGCAACATGCAATGCATTGCATAGCGTCGGCGCGGGGGGGGCGGGGCTTACCGCGTCATGCCCGGTAAAGTTTACAACTATGGCCACATGCAATGCTATCTGCCACCTCATGAGCAGACGCCACACTTTATTTCCTTTGGCGCTTGGTCGGCTGTTGCTTCTCATGGCATAGCAACCCCATTTTTTTACACATGTCCCCATTCAAATGGCATTTCTGTAGAGGCAGCACGGTGGCTCAGTGGTTAGCACAGTAGCCTTGCAGCGCAGTGGTCCTGGGTTCAAATCCCACTAAGGGCAAGATCTGCAAAGAGTTTGAATGTTCTCTGTGGTTTGCGTAGGTTCTGTCATGGTACTCTCCGGTTTCCTGCCTAAAACAAACATAATATATGTAAATTGGATTGCATAGCATTGTGTTGGCGCAGGGGGCGGGGCTTGCCGCTTAAGCCCGGTTCTGTGGCATCATGCAATGCTTACTGCCACCTCTCAAGGAGACGCAACACTTTTTCCTTTTGGCGCTGGGTCCGCTGTTACTTTTCATGGCATTGCACTGCCATTTGTATTTTTAAACAAGCCCCCGCAATGGGGGCGGGGCTTACCGGATTAAGCCGGTACAGTTTGGCAACATAAGAGCATGGCATAGCGTCGGAGCCGGGGGCGGGGCTTACCGCGATGGGGGCGGGGCTTACCGGCATAAGCCCGGTACAGCTGGCAACATGCACTGCATGGCATAGCGTCGGAGCGGGAGGCGGGGCTCACCGCGATGGGGGCGGGGCTTACCGGCATAAGCCCGGTACAGCTGTCAACATGCACTGCATGGCATAGCGTTGGAGCCGGAGGCGGGGCTTAGCGCGATGGGGGCGGGGCTTACCGGCATAAGCCCGGTACAGCTGGCAACATAAACTGCATGGCATAGCGTCGGAGCCGGGGCGGGCTTACCGCGATGGGGGCGGGGTTTACCGGCTTAAGCCCGGTACAGCTGGCAACATGCAATGCATTGCATAGCGTCGGCGCGGGGGGGGCGGGGCTTACCGCGTCATGCCCGGTAAAGTTTACAACTATGGCAACATGCAATGCTATCTGCCACCTCATCAGCAGACGCCACACTTTATTTCCTTTGGCGCTTGTCGGCTGTTGTTTCTCATGGCATAGCAACCCCATTTTTTACACATGTCCCCATTCAAATGGCATTTCTGTAGAGGCAGCACGGTAGCTCAGTGGTTAGCACAGTAGCCTTGCAGCGCAGTGGTCCTGGGTTCAAATCCCACTAAGGGCAAGATCTGCAAAGAGTTTGAATGTTCTCTGTGTTTGCGTAGGTTCTGTCTGGGTACTCCGGTTTCCTCCCCTAAAACAAACATAATATATATAAATTGGATTGCATAGCATTGTGTTGGCGCAGGGGGCGGGGCTTGCCGGCTTAAGCCCGGTTCTGTGGCATCATGCATGCTTACTGCAACCTCTCAAGGAGACGCAACACTTTTTTCCTTTTGGCGCTGGGTCCGCTGTTACTTTTCATGGCATTGCACTGCCATTTGTATTTTTAAACAAGCCCCCGCAATGGGGGCGGGGCTTACCGGATTAAGCCGGTACAGTTGGCAACATAAAGAGCATGGCATAGCGTCGGAGCCGGGGCGGGGCTTACCGCGATGGGGGCGGGGCTTACCGGCATAAGCCCGGTACAGCTGGCAACATGCACTGCATGGCATAGCGTCGGAGCGGGAGGCGGGGCTCACCGCGATGGGGGCGGGGCTTACCGGCATAAGCCCGGTACAGCTGTCAACATGCACTGCATGGCATAGCGTTGGAGCCGGAGGCGGGGCTTAGCGCGATGGGGGCGGGGCTTACCGGCATAAGCCCGGTACAGCTGGCAACATAAACTGCATGGCATAGCGTCGGAGCCGGGGGCGGGCTTACCGCGATGGGGGCGGGGTTTACATGCTTATGCCCGGTACAGCTGGCAACATGCAATGCATTGCATAGCGTCGGCGCGGGGGGGCGGGGCTTACCGCGTCATTCCCGGTAAAGTTTACAACTATGGCAACATGCAATGCTATCTGCCACCTCATCAGCAGACGCCACACTTTATTTCCTTTGGCGCTTGGTCGGCTGTTGCTTCTCATGGCATAGCAACCCCATTTTTTTACACATGTCCCCATTCAAATGGCATTTCTGTAGAGGCAGCACGGTGGCTCAGTGGTTAGCACAGTAGCCTTGCAGCGCTGTGGTCCTGGGTTCAAATCCCACTAAGGGCAAGATCTGCAAAGAGTTTGAATGTTCTCTGTGTTTGCGTGGGTTCTGTCTGGGTACTCCGGTTTCCTCCCTAAAACAAACATAATATATATAAATTGGATTGCATAGCATTGTGTTGGCGCAGGGGGCGGGGCTTGCCGGCTTAAGCCCGGTTCTGTGGCATCATGCAATGCTTACTGCAACCTCTCAAGGAGACGCAACACTTTTTTCCTTTTGGCGCTGGGTCCGCTGTTACTTTTCATGGCATTGCACTGCCATTTGTATTTTTAAACAAGCCCCCGCATGGGGGGGGGGGCTTACCGGATTAAGCCGGTACAGTTGGCAACATAAAAAGCATGGCATAGCGTCGGAGCCGGGGGCGGGGCTTACCGCGATGGGGGCGGGGCTTACCGGCATAAGCCCGGTACAGCTGGCAACATGCACTGCATGGCATAGCGTCGGGGCGGGAGGCGGGGCTCACCGCGATGGGGGCGGGGCTTACCGGCATAAGCCCGGTACAGCTGTCAACATGCACTGCATGGCATAGCGTTGGAGCCGGAGGCGAGGCTTACCGGCATAAGCCCGGTACAGCTGGCAACATAAACTGCATGGCATAGCGTCGGAGCCGGGGGCGGGCTTACCGCGATGGGGGCGGGGTTTACATGCTTAAGCCCGGTACAGCTGGCAACATGCAATGCATTGCATAGCGTCGGCGCGGGGGGGGCGGGGCTTACCGCGTCATTCCCGGTAAAGTTTACAACTATGGCAACATGCAATGCTATCTGCCACCTCATCAGCAGACGCCACACTTTATTTCCTTTGGCGCTTGGTCGGCTGTTGCTTCTCATGGCATAGCAACCCCATTTTTTTACACATGTCCCCATTCAAATGGCATTTCTGTAGAGGCAGCACGGTGGCTCAGTGGTTAGCACCAGTAGCCTTGCAGCGCTGTGGTCCTGGGTTCAAATCCCACTAACGGCAAGATCTGCAAAGAGTTTGAATGTTCTCTGTGTTTGCGTGGGTTCTGTCTGGGTACTCCGGTTTCCTCCCTAAAACAAACATAATATATATAAATTGGATTGCATAGCATTGTGTTGGCGCAGGGGTCGTGGCTTGCCGGCTTAAGCCCGGTTCTGTGGCATCATGCAATGCTTACTGCCACCTCTCAAGGAGACGCAACACTTTTTTCCTTTTGGCGCTGGGTCCGCTGTTACTTTTCATGGCATTGCACTGCCATTTGTATTTTTAAACAAGCCCCCGCAATGGGGGCGGGGCTTACCGGATTAAGCCGGTACAGTTGGCAACATAAAGAGCATGGCATAGCGTCGGAGCCGGGGGCGGGGCTTACCGGGATGGGGGCGGGGCTTACCGGCATAAGCCCGGTACGGCTGGCAACATGCACTGCATGGCATAGCGTCGGAGCGGGAGGCGGGGCTCACCGCGATGGGGGCGGGGCTTACCGGCATAAGCCCGGTACAGCTGGCAACATAAAGAGCATGGCATAGCGTCGGAACCGGTGGCGGGGCTTACGCGATGGGGGCGGGGCTTACCGGCATAAGCCCGGTACAGCTGGCAACATGCACTGCATGGCATAGCGTCGGAGCGGGAGGCGGGGCTCACCGCGATGGGGGCGGGGCTTACCGGCATAAGCCCGGTACAGCTGTCAACATGCACTGCATGGCATAGCGTTGGAGCCGGAGGCGGGGCTTAGCGCGATGGGGGCGGGGCTTACCGGCATAAGCCCGGTA
This sequence comes from Dendropsophus ebraccatus, assembly GCF_027789765.1. Classification (NCBI taxonomy): domain Eukaryota; kingdom Metazoa; phylum Chordata; class Amphibia; order Anura; family Hylidae; genus Dendropsophus; species Dendropsophus ebraccatus. The sequence goes on along the minus strand of NW_027210060.1, from coordinate 116,586 downwards.
CAGCTGGCAACATAAACTGCATGGCATAGCGTCGGAGCCGGGGGCGGGCTTACCGCGATGGGGGCGGGGTTTACCGGCTTAAGCCCGGTACAGCTGGCAACATGCAATGCATTGCATAGCGTCGGCGCGGGGGGGCGGGGCTTACCGCGTCATGCCCGGTAAAGTTTACAACTATGGCAACATGCAATGCTATCTGCCACCTCATCAGCAGACGCCACACTTTATTTCCTTTGGCGCTTGGTCGGCTGTTGTTTCTCATGGCATAGCAACCCCATTTTTTTACACATGTCCCCATTCAAATGGCATTTCTGTAGAGGCAGCACGGTAGCTCAGTGGTTAGCACAGTAGCCTTGCAGCGCAGTGGTCCTGGGTTCAAATCCCACTAAGGGCAAGATCTGCAAAGAGTTTGAATGTTCTCTGTGTTTGCGTAGGTTCTGTCTGGGTACTCCGGTTTCCTCCCTAAAACAAACATAATATATATAAATTGGATTGCATAGCATTGTGTTGGCGCAGGGGGCGGGGCTTGCCGGCTTAAGCCCGGTTCTGTGGCATCATGCAATGCTTACTGCAACCTCTCAAGGAGACGCAACACTTTTTTCCTTTTGGCGCTGGGTCCGCTGTTACTTTTCATGGCATTGCACTGCCATTTGTATTTTTAAACAAGCCCCCGCAATGGGGGCGGGGCTTACCGGATTAAGCCGGTACAGTTGGCAACATAAAGAGCATGGCATAGCGTCGGAGCCGGGGGCGGGGCTTACCGCGATGGGGGCGGGGCTTACCGGCATAAGCCCGGTACAGCTGGCAACATGCACTGCATGGCATAGCGTCGGAGCGGGAGGCGGGGCTCACCGCGATGGGGGCGGGGCTTACCGGCATAAGCCCGGTACAGCTGTCAACATGCACTGCATGGCATAGCGTTGGAGCCGGAGGCGGGGCTTAGCGCGATGGGGGCGGGGCTTACCGGCATAAGCCCGGTACAGCTGGCAACATAAACTGCATGGCATAGCGTCGGAGCCGGGGGCGGGCTTACCGCGATGGGGGCGGGGTTTACATGCTTAATGCCCGGTACAGCTGGCAACATGCAATGCATTGCATAGCGTCGGCGCGGGGGGGCGGGGCTTACCGCGTCATTCCCGGTAAAGTTTACAACTATGGCAACATGCAATGCTATCTGCCACCTCATCAGCAGACGCCACACTTTATTTCCTTTGGCGCTTGGTCGGCTGTTGCTTCTCATGGCATAGCAACCCCATTTTTTTACACATGTCCCCATTCAAATGGCATTTCTGTAGAGGCAGCACGGTGGCTCAGTGGTTAGCACAGTAGCCTTGCAGCGCTGTGGTCCTGGGTTCAAATCCCACTAAGGGCAAGATCTGCAAAGAGTTTGAATGTTCTCTGTGTTTGCGTGGGTTCTGTCTGGGTACTCCGGTTTCCTCCCTAAAACAAACATAATATATATAAATTGGATTGCATAGCATTGTGTTGGCGCAGGGGGCGGGGCTTGCCGGCTTAAGCCCGGTTCTGTGGCATCATGCAATGCTTACTGCAACCTCTCAAGGAGACGCAACACTTTTTTCCTTTTGGCGCTGGGTCCGCTGTTACTTTCATGGCATTGCACTGCCATTTGTATTTTTAAAACAAGCCCCCGCAATGGGGGCGGGGCTTACCGGATTAAGCCGGTACAGTTGGCAACATAAAGAGCATGGCATAGCGTCGGAGCCGGGGGCGGGGCTTACCGCGATGGGGGCGGGGCTTACCGGCATAAGCCCGGTACAGCTGGCAACATGCACTGCATGGCATAGCGTCGGGGCGGGGGGCGGGGCTCACCGCGATGGGGGCGGGGCTTACCGGCATAAGCCCGGTACAGCTGTCAACATGCACTGCATGGCATAGCGTTGGAGCCGGAGGCGGGGGCTTACCGGCATAAGCCCGGTACAGCTGGCAACATAAACTGCATGGCATAGCGTCGGAGCCGGGGGCGGGCTTACCGCGATGGGGGCGGGGTTTACATGCTTAAGCCCGGTACAGCTGGCAACATGCAATGCATTGCATAGCGTCGGCGCGGGGGGGCGGGGCTTACCGCGTCATTCCCGGTAAAGTTTACAACTATGGCAACATGCAATGCTATCTGCCACCTCATCAGCAGACGCCACACTTTATTTCCTTTGGCGCTTGGTCGGCTGTTGCTTCTCATGGCATAGCAACCCCATTTTTTTACACATGTCCCCATTCAAATGGCATTTCTGTAGAGGCAGCACGGTGGCTCAGTGGTTAGCACCGTAGCCTTGCAGCGCTGTGGTCCTGGGTTCAAATCCCACTAACGGCAAGATCTGCAAAGAGTTTGAATGTTCTCTGTGTTTGCGTGGGTTCTGTCTGGGTACTCCGGTTTCCTCCCTAAAACAAACATAATATATATAAATTGGATTGCATAGCATTGTGTTGGCGCAGGGGTCGTGGCTTGCCGGCTTAAGCCCGGTTCTGTGGCATCATGCAATGCTTACTGCCACCTCTCAAGGAGACGCAACACTTTTTTCCTTTTGGCGCTGGGTCCGCTGTTACTTTTCATGGCATTGCACTGCCATTTGTATTTTTAAACAAGCCCCCGCAATGGGGGCGGGGCTTACCGGATTAAGCCGGTACAGTTGGCAACATAAAGAGCATGGCATAGCGTCGGAGCCGGGGGCGGGGCTTACCGCGATGGGGGCGGGGCTTACCGGCATAAGCCCGGTACAGCTGGCAACATGCACTGCATGGCATAGCGTCGGAGCGGGAGGCGGGGCTCACCGCGATGGGGGCGGGGCTTACCGGCATAAGCCCGGTACAGCTGTCAACATGCACTGCATGGCATAGCGTTGGAGCCGGAGGCGGGGCTTAGCGCGATGGGGGCGGGGCTTACCGGCATAAGCCCGGTACAGCTGGCAACATAAACTGCATGGCATAGCGTCGGAGCCGGGGGCGGGCTTACCGCGATGGGGGCGGGGTTTACCGGCTTAAGCCCGGTACAGCTGGCAACATGCAATGCATTGCATAGCGTCGGCGCGGGGGGGCGGGGCTTACCGCGTCATGCCCGGTAAAGTTTACAACTATGGCAACATGCAATGCTATCTGCCACCTCATCAGCAGACGCCACACTTTATTTCCTTTGGCGCTTGGTCGGCTGTTGTTTCTCATGGCATAGCAACCCCATTTTTTTACACATGTCCCCATTCAAATGGCATTTCTGTAGAGGCAGCACGGTAGCTCAGTGGTTAGCACAGTAGCCTTGCAGCGCAGTGGTCCTGGGTTCAAATCCCACTAAGGGCAAGATCTGCAAAGAGTTTGAATGTTCTCTGTGTTTGCGTAGGTTCTGTCTGGGTACTCCGGTTTCCTCCCTAAAACAAACATAATATATATAAATTGGATTGCATAGCATTGTGTTGGCGCAGGGGGCGGGGCTTGCCGGCTTAAGCCCGGTTCTGTGGCATCATGCAATGCTTACTGCAACCTCTCAAGGAGACGCAACACTTTTTTCCTTTTGGCGCTGGGTCCGCTGTTACTTTTCATGGCATTGCACTGCCATTTGTATTTTTAAACAAGCCCCCGCAATGGGGGCGGGGCTTACCGGATTAAGCCGGTACAGTTGGCAACATAAAGAGCATGGCATAGCGTCGGAGCCGGGGGCGGGGCTTACCGCGATGGGGGCGGGGCTTACCGGCATAAGCCCGGTACAGCTGGCAACATGCACTGCATGGCATAGCGTCGGAGCGGGAGGCGGGGCTCACCGCGATGGGGGCGGGGCTTACCGGCATAAGCCCGGTACAGCTGTCAACATGCACTGCATGGCATAGCGTTGGAGCCGGAGGCGGGGCTTAGCGCGATGGGGGCGGGGCTTACCGGCATAAGCCCGGTACAGCTGGCAACATAAACTGCATGGCATAGCGTCGGAGCCGGGGGCGGGCTTACCGCGATGGGGGCGGGGTTTACCGGCTTAAGCCCGGTACAGCTGGCAACATGCAATGCATTGCATAGCGTCGGCGCGGGGGGGGCGGGGCTTACCGCGTCATGCCCGGTAAAGTTTACAACTATGGCAACATGCAATGCTATCTGCCACCTCATCAGCAGACGCCACACTTTATTTCCTTTGGCGCTTGGTCGGCTGTTGTTTCTCATGGCATAGCAACCCCATTTTTTTACACATGTCCCCATTCAAATGGCATTTCTGTAGAGGCAGCACGGTAGCTCAGTGGTTAGCACAGTAGCCTTGCAGCGCAGTGGTCCTGGGTTCAAATCCCACTAAGGGCAAGATCTGCAAAGAGTTTGAATGTTCTCTGTGTTTGCGTAGGTTCTGTCTGGGTACTCCGGTTTCCTCCCTAAAACAAACATAATATATATAAATTGGATTGCATAGCATTGTGTTGGCGCAGGGGGCGGGGCTTGCCGGCTTAAGCCCGGTTCTGTGGCATCATGCAATGCTTACTGCAACCTCTCAAGGAGACGCAACACTTTTTTCCTTTTGGCGCTGGGTCCGCTGTTACTTTTCATGGCATTGCACTGCCATTTGTATTTTTAAACAAGCCCCCGCAATGGGGGCGGGGCTTACCGGATTAAGCCGGTACAGTTGGCAACATAAAGAGCATGGCATAGCGTCGGAGCCGGGGGCGGGGCTTACCGCGATGGGGGCGGGGCTTACCGGCATAAGCCCGGTACAGCTGGCAACATGCACTGCATGGCATAGCGTCGGAGCGGGAGGCGGGGCTCACCGCGATGGGGGCGGGGCTTACCGGCATAAGCCCGGTACAGCTGTCAACATGCACTGCATGGCATAGCGTTGGAGCCGGAGGCGGGGCTTAGCGCGATGGGGGCGGGGCTTACCGGCATAAGCCCGGTACAGCTGGCAACATAAACTGCATGGCATAGCGTCGGAGCCGGGGGCGGGCTTACCGCGATGGGGGCGGGGTTTACATGCTTATGCCCGGTACAGCTGGCAACATGCAATGCATTGCATAGCGTCGGCGCGGGGGGGCGGGGCTTACCGCGTCATTCCCGGTAAAGTTTACAACTATGGCAACATGCAATGCTATCTGCCACCTCATCAGCAGACGCCACACTTTATTTCCTTTGGCGCTTGGTCGGCTGTTGCTTCTCATGGCATAGCAACCCCATTTTTTTACACATGTCCCCATTCAAATGGCATTTCTGTAGAGGCAGCACGGTGGCTCAGTGGTTAGCACAGTAGCATTGCAGCGCAGTGGTCCTGGGTTCAAATCCCACTAAGGGCAAGATCTGCAAAGAGTTTGAATGTTCTCTGTGTTTGCGTAGGTTCTGTCTGGGTACTCCGGTTTCCTCCCTAAAACAAACATAATATATATAAATTGGATTGCATAGCATTGTGTTGGCGCAGGGGGCGGGGCTTGCCGGCTTAAGCCCGGTTCTGTGGCATCATGCAATGCTTACTGCAACCTCTCAAGGAGACGCAACACTTTTTTCCTTTTGGCGCTGGGTCCGCTGTTACTTTTCATGGCATTGCACTGCCATTTGTATTTTTAAACAAGCCCCCGCAATGGGGGCGGGGCTTACCGGATTAAGCCGGTACAGTTGGCAACATAAAGAGCATGGCATAGCGTCGGAGCCGGGGGCGGGGCTTACCGCGATGGGGGCGGGGCTTACCGGCATAAGCCCGGTACAGCTGGCAACATGCACTGCATGGCATAGCGTCGGAGCGGGAGGCGGGGCTCACCGCGATGGGGGCGGGGCTTACCGGCATAAGCCCGGTACAGCTGTCAACATGCACTGCATGGCATAGCGTTGGAGCCGGAGGCGGGGCTTAGCGCGATGGGGGCGGGGCTTACCGGCATAAGCCCGGTACAGCTGGCAACATAAACTGCATGGCATAGCGTCGGAGCCGGGGGCGGGCTTACCGCGATGGGGGCGGGGGTTACATGCTTATGCCCGGTACAGCTGGCAACATGCAATGCATTGCATAGCGTCGGCGCGGGGGGGCGGGGCTTACCGCGTCATTCCCGGTAAAGTTTACAACTATGGCAACATGCAATGCTATCTGCCACCTCATCAGCAGACGCCACACTTTATTTCCTTTGGCGCTTGGTCGGCTGTTGCTTCTCATGGCATAGCAACCCCATTTTTTTACACATGTCCCCATTCAAATGGCATTTCTGTCGAGGCAGCACGGTGGCTCAGTGGTTAGCACAGTAGCCTTGCAGCGCTGTGGTCCTGGGTTCAAATCCCACTAAGGGCAAGATCTGCAAAGAGTTTGAATGTTCTCTGTGTTTGCGTGGGTTCTGTCTGGGTACTCCGGTTTCCTCCCTAAAACAAACATAATATATATAAATTGGATTGCATAGCATTGTGTTGGCGCAGGGGGCGGGGCTTGCCGGCTTAAGCCCGGTTCTGTGGCATCATGCAATGCTTACTGCAACCTCTCAAGGAGACGCAACACTTTTTTCCTTTTGGCGCTGGGTCCGCTGTTACTTTTCATGGCATTGCACTGCCATTTGTATTTTTAAACAAGCCCCCGCAATGGGGGCGGGGCTTACCGGATTAAGCCGGTACAGTTGGCAACATAAAGAGCATGGCATAGCGTCGGAGCCGGGGGCGGGGCTTACCGCGATGGGGGCGGGGCTTACCGGCATAAGCCCGGTACAGCTGGCAACATGCACTGCATGGCATAGCGTCGGGGCGGGGGGCGGGGCTCACCGCGATGGGGGCGGGGCTTACCGGCATAAGCCCGGTACAGCTGTCAACATGCACTGCATGGCATAGCGTTGGAGCCGGAGGCGGGGCTTACCGGCATAAGCCCGGTACAGCTGGCAACATAAACTGCATGGCATAGCGTCGGAGCCGGGGGCGGGCTTACCGCGATGGGGGCGGGGTTTACATGCTTAAGCCCGGTACAGCTGGCAACATGCAATGCATTGCATAGCGTCGGCGCGGGGGGGCGGGGCTTACCGCGTCATTCCCGGTAAAGTTTACAACTATGGCAACATGCAATGCTATCTGCCACCTCATCAGCAGACGCCACACTTTATTTCCTTTGGCGCTTGGTCGGCTGTTGTTTCTCATGGCATAGCAACCCCATTTTTTTACACATGTCCCCATTCAAATGGCATTTCTGTAGAGGCAGCACGGTGGCTCAGTGGTTAGCACCGTAGCCTTGCAGCGCTGTGGTCCTGGGTTCAAATCCCACTAACGGCAAGATCTGCAAAGAGTTTGAATGTTCTCTGTGTTTGCGTGGGTTCTGTCTGGGTACTCCGGTTTCCTCCCTAAAACAAACATAATATATATAAATTGGATTGCATAGCATTGTGTTGGCGCAGGGGTCGTGGCTTGCCGGCTTAAGCCCGGTTCTGTGGCATCATGCAATGCTTACTGCCACCTCTCAAGGAGACGCAACACTTTTTTCCTTTTGGCGCTGGGTCCGCTGTTACTTTTCATGGCATTGCACTGCCATTTGTATTTTTAAACAAGCCCCCGCAATGGGGGCGGGGCTTACCGGATTAAGCCGGTACAGTTGGCAACATAAAGAGCATGGCATAGCGTCGGAGCCGGGGGCGGGGCTTACCGGGATGGGGGCGGGGCTTACCGGCATAAGCCCGGTACGGCTGGCAACATGCACTGCATGGCATAGCGTCGGAGCGGGAGGCGGGGCTCACCGCGATGGGGGCGGGGCTTACCGGCATAAGCCCGGTACAGCTGGCAACATAAAGAGCATGGCATAGCGTCGGAACCGGTGGCGGGGCTTACGCGATGGGGGCGGGGCTTACCGGCATAAGCCCGGTACAGCTGGCAACATGCACTGCATGGCATAGCGTCGGAGCGGGAGGCGGGGCTCACCGCGATGGGGGCGGGGCTTACCGGCATAAGCCCGGTACAGCTGTCAACATGCACTGCATGGCATAGCGTTGGAGCCGGAGGCGGGGCTTAGCGCGATGGGGGCGGGGCTTACCGGCATAAGCCCGGTACAGCTGGCAACATAAACTGCATGGCATAGCGTCGGAGCCGGGGGCGGGCTTACCGCGATGGGGGCGGGGTTTACCGGCTTAAGCCCGGTACAGCTGGCAACATGCAATGCATTGCATAGCGTCGGCGCGGGGGGGCGGGGCTTACCGCGTCATGCCCGGTAAAGTTTACAACTATGGCAACATGCAATGCTATCTGCCACCTCATCAGCAGACGCCACACTTTATTTCCTTTGGCGCTTGGTCGGCTGTTGCTTCTCATGGCATAGCAACCCCATTTTTTTACACATGTCCCCATTCAAATGGCATTTCTGTAGAGGCAGCACGGTGGCTCAGTGGTTAGCACAGTAGCCTTGCAGCGCAGTGGTCCTGGGTTCAAATCCCACTAAGGGCAAGATCTGCAAAGAGTTTGAATGTTCTCTGTGTTTGCGTAGGTTCTGTCTTGGTACTCCGGTTTCCTGCCTAAAACAAACATAATATATGTAAATTGGATTGCATAGCATTGTGTTGGCGCAGGGGGCGGGGCTTGCCGGCTTAAGCCCGGTTCTGTGGCATCATGCAATGCTTACTGCCACCTCTCAAGGAGACGCAACACTTTTTTCCTTTTGGCGCTGGGTCCGCTGTTACTTTTCATGGCATTGCACTGCCATTTGTATTTTTAAACAAGCCCCCGCAATGGGGGCGGGGCTTACCGGATTTAGCCGGTACAGTTGGCAACATAAAGAGCATGGCATAGCGTCGGAGCCGGGGGCGGGGCTTACCGCGAGGGGGGCGGGGCTTACCGGCATAAGCCCGGTACAGCTGGCAACATGCACTGCATGGCATAGCGTCGGAGCGGGAGGCGGGGCTCACCGCGATGGGGGCGGGGCTTACCGGCATAAGCCCGGTACAGCTGTCAACATGCACTGCATGGCATAGCGTTGGAGCCGGAGGCGGGGCTTAGCGCGATGGGGGCGGGGCTTACCGGCATAAGCCCGGTACAGCTGGCAACATAAACTGCATGGCATAGCGTCGGAGCCGGGGGCGGGCTTACCGCGATGGGGGCGGGGTTTACCGGCTTAAGCCCGGTACAGCTGGCAACATGCAATGCATTGCATAGCGTCGGCGCGGGGGGGCGGGGCTTACCGCGTCATGCCCGGTAAAGTTTACAACTATGGCAACATGCAATGCTATCTGCCACCTCATGAGCAGACGCCACACTTTATTTCCTTTGGCGCTTGGTCGGCTGTTGCTTCTCATGGCATAGCAACCCCATTTTTTTACACATGTCCCCATTCAAATGGCATTTCTGTAGAGGCAGCACGGTGGCTCAGTGGTTAGCACAGTAGCCTTGCAGCGCAGTGGTCCTGGGTTCAAATCCCACTAAGGGCAAGATCTGCAAAGAGTTTGAATGTTCTCTGTGTTTGCGTAGGTTCTGTCTTGGTACTCCGGTTTCCTGCCTAAAACAAACATAATATATGTAAATTGGATTGCATAGCATTGTGTTGGCGCAGGGGGCGGGGCTTGCCGGCTTAAGCCCGGTTCTGTGGCATCATGCAATGCTTACTGCCACCTCTCAAGGAGACGCAACACTTTTTTCCTTTTGGCGCTGGGTCCGCTGTTACTTTTCATGGCATTGCACTGCCATTTGTATTTTTAAACAAGCCCCCGCAATGGGGGCGGGGCTTACCGGATTAAGCCGGTACAGTTGGCAACATAAAGAGCATGGCATAGCGTCGGAGCCGGGGGCGGGGCTTACCGCGATGGGGGCGGGGCTTACCGGCATAAGCCCGGTACAGCTGGCAACATGCACTGCATGGCATAGCGTCGGAGCGGGAGGCGGGGCTCACCGCGATGGGGGCGGGGCTTACCGGCATAAGCCCGGTACAGCTGTCAACATGCACTGCATGGCATAGCGTTGGAGCCGGAGGCGGGGCTTAGCGCGATGGGGGCGGGGCTTACCGGCATAAGCCCGGTACAGCTGGCAACATAAACTGCATGGCATAGCGTCGGAGCCGGGGGCGGGCTTACCGCGATGGGGGCGGGGTTTACATGCTTAAGCCCGGTACAGCTGGCAACATGCAATGCATTGCATAGCGTCGGCGCGGGGGGGGCGGGGCTTACCGCGTCATGCCCGGTAAAGTTTACAACTATGGCAACATGCAATGCTATCTGCCACCTCATGAGCAGACGCTACACTTTATTTCCTTTGGCGCTTGGTCGGCTGTTGCTTCTCATGGCATAGCAACCCCATTTTTTTACACATGTCCCCATTCAAATGGCATTTCTGTAGAGGCAGCACGGTGGCTCAGTGGTTAGCACAGTAGCCTTGCAGCGCTGTGGTCCTGGGTTCAAATCCCATTAAGGGCAAGATCTGCAAAGAGTTTGAATGTTCTCTGTGTTTGCGTAGGTTCTGTCTGGGTACTCCGGTTTCCTCCCTAAAACAAATATAATATATATAAATTGGATTGCATAGCATTGTGTTGGCGCAGGGGGCGGGGCTTGCCGGCTTAAGCCCGGTTCTGTGGCATCATGCAATGCTTAAGGAGACGCAACACTTTTTTCCTTTTGGCGCTGGGTCCGCTGTTACTTTTCATGGCATTGCACTGCCATTTGTATTTTTAAACAAGCCCCCGCAATGGGGGCGGGGCTTACCGGATTAAGCCGGTACAGTTGGCAACATAAAGAGCATGGCATAGCGTCGGAGCCGGGGGCGGGGCTTACCGCGATGGGGGCGGGGCTTACCGGCATAAGCCCGGTACAGCTGGCAACATGCACTGCATGGCATAGCGTCGGAGCGAGAGGCGGGGCTCACCGCGATGGGGGCGGGGCTTACCGGCATAAGCCCGGTACAGCTGGCAACATGCACTGCATGGCATAGCGTTGGAGCCGGAGGCGGGGCTTAGCGCGATGGGGGCGGGGCTTACCGGCATAAGCCCGGTACAGCTGGCAACATAAACTGCATGGCATAGCGTCGGAGCCGGGGGCGGGCTTACCGCGATGGGGGCGGGGTTTACCGGCTTAAGCCCGGTACAGCTGGCAACATGCAATGCATTGCATAGCGTCGGCGCGGGGGGGGCGGGGCTTACCGCGTCATGCCCGGTAAAGTTTACAACTATGGCAACATGCAATGCTATCTGCCACCTCATGAGCAGACGCCACACTTTATTTCCTTTGGCGCTTGGTCGGCTGTTGCTTCTCATGGCATAGCAACCCCATTTTTTTACACATGTCCCCATTCAAATGGCATTTCTGTAGAGGCAGCACGGTGGCTCAGTGGTTAGAACAGTAGCCTTGCAGCGCAGTGGTCCTGGGTTCAAATCCCACTAAGGGCAAGATCTGCAAAGAGTTTGAATGTTCTCTGTGTTTGCGTAGGTTCTGTCTTGGTACTCCGGTTTCCTGCCTAAAACAAACATAATATATGTAAATTGGATTGCATAGCATTGTGTTGGCGCAGGGGGCGGGGCTTGCCGGCTTAAGCCCGGTTCTGTGGCATCATGCAATGCTTACTGCCACCTCTCAAGGAGACGCAACACTTTTTTCCTTTTGGCGCTGGGTCCGCTGTTACTTTTCATGGCATTGCACTGCCATTTGTATTTTTAAACAAGCCCCCGCAATGGGGGCGGGGCTTACCGGATTAAGCCGGTACAGTTGGCAACATAAAGAGCATGGCATAGCGTCGGAGCCGGGGGCGGGGCTTACCGCGATGGGGGCGGGGCTTACCGGCATAAGCCCGGTACAGCTGGCAACATGCACTGCATGGCATAGCGTCGGAGCGGGAGGCGGGGCTCACCGCGATGGGGGCGGGGCTTACCGGCATAAGCCCGGTACAGCTGTCAACATGCACTGCATGGCATAGCGTTGGAGCCGGAGGCGGGGCTTAGCGCGATGGGGGCGGGGCTTACCGGCATAAGCCCGGTACAGCTGGCAACATAAACTGCATGGCATAGCGTCGGAGCCGGGGGCGGGCTTACCGCGATGGGGGCGGGGTTTACCGGCTTAAGCCCGGTACAGCTGGCAACATGCAATGCATTGCATAGCGTCGGCGCGGGGGGGCGGGGCTTACCGCGTCATGCCCGGTAAAGTTTACAACTATGGCAACATGCAATGCTATCTGCCACCTCATCAGCAGACGCCACACTTTATTTCCTTTGGCGCTTGGTCGGCTGTTGTTTCTCATGGCATAGCAACCCCATTTTTTTACACATGTCCCCATTCAAATGGCATTTCTGTAGAGGCAGCACGGTAGCTCAGTGGTTAGCACAGTAGCCTTGCAGCGCAGTGGTCCTGGGTTCAAATCCCACTAAGGGCAAGATCTGCAAAGAGTTTGAATGTTCTCTGTGTTTGCGTAGGTTCTGTCTGGGTACTCCGGTTTCCTCCCTAAAACAAACATAATATATATAAATTGGATTGCATAGCATTGTGTTGGCGCAGGGGGCGGGGCTTGCCGGCTTAAGCCCGGTTCTGTGGCATCATGCAATGCTTACTGCAACCTCTCAAGGAGACGCAACACTTTTTTCCTTTTGGCGCTGGGTCCGCTGTTACTTTTCATGGCATTGCACTGCCATTTGTATTTTTAAACAAGCCCCCGCAATGGGGGCGGGGCTTACCGGATTAAGCCGGTACAGTTGGCAACATAAAGAGCATGGCATAGCGTCGGAGCCGGGGGCGGGGCTTACCGCGATGGGGGCGGGGCTTACCGGCATAAGCCCGGTACAGCTGGCAACATGCACTGCATGGCATAGCGTCGGAGCGGGAGGCGGGGCTCACCGCGATGGGGGCGGGGCTTACAGGCATAAGCCCGGTACAGCTGTCAACATGCACTGCATGGCATAGCGTTGGAGCCGGAGGCGGGGCTTAGCGCGATGGGGGCGGGGCTTACCGGCATAAGCCCGGTACAGCTGGCAACATAAACTGCATGGCATAGCGTCGGAGCCGGGGGCGGGCTTACCGCGATGGGGGCGGGGTTTACATGCTTAAGCCCGGTACAGCTGGCAACATGCAATGCATTGCATAGCGTCGGCGCGGGGGGGCGGGGCTTACCGCGTCATTCCCGGTAAAGTTTACAACTATGGCAACATGCAATGCTATCTGCCACCTCATCAGCAGACGCCACACTTTATTTCCTTTGGCGCTTGGTCGGCTGTTGCTTCTCATGGCATAGCAACCCCATTTTTTTACACATGTCCCCATTCAAATGGCATTTCTGTAGAGGCAGCACGGTGGCTCAGTGGTTAGCACAGTAGCCTTGCAGCGCAGTGGTCCTGGGTTCAAATCCCACTAAGGGCAAGATCTGCAAAGAGTTTGAATGTTCTCTGTGTTTGCGTAGGTTCTGTCTTGGTACTCCGGTTTCCTGCCTAAAACAAACATAATATATGTAAATTGGATTGCATAGCATTGTGTTGGCGCAGGGGGCGGGGCTTGCCGGCTTAAGCCCGGTTCTGTGGCATCATGCAATGCTTACTGCCACCTCTCAAGGAGACGCAACACTTTTTTCCTTTTGGCGCTGGGTCCGCTGTTACTTTTCATGGCATTGCACTGCCATTTGTATTTTTAAACAAGCCCCCGCAATGGGGGCGGGGCTTACCGGATTAAGCCGGTACAGTTGGCAACATAAAGAGCATGGCATAGCGTCGGAGCCGGGGGCGGGGCTTACCGCGATGGGGGCGGGGCTTACCGGCATAAGCCCGGTACAGCTGGCAACATGCACTGCATGGCATAGCGTCGGAGCGGGAGGCGGGGCTCACCGCGATGGGGGCGGGGCTTACCGGCATAAGCCCGGTACAGCTGTCAACATGCACTGCATGGCATAGCGTTGGAGCCGGAGGCGGGGCTTAGCGCGATGGGGGCGGGGCTTACCGGCATAAGCCCGGTACAGCTGGCAACATAAACTGCATGGCATAGCGTCGGAGCCGGGGGCGGGCTTACCGCGATGGGGGCGGGGTTTACCGGCTTAAGCCCGGTACAGCTGGCAACATGCAATGCATTGCATAGCGTCGGCGCGGGGGGGCGGGGCTTACCGCGTCATGCCCGGTAAAGTTTACAACTATGGCAACATGCAATGCTATCTGCCACCTCATCAGCAGACGCCACACTTTATTTCCTTTGGCGCTTGGTCGGCTGTTGTTTCTCATGGCATAGCAACCCCATTTTTTTACACATGTCCCCATTCAAATGGCATTTCTGTAGAGGCAGCACGGTAGCTCAGTGCTTAGCACAGTAGCCTTGCAGCGCAGTGGTCCTGGGTTCAAATCCCACTAAGGGCAAGATCTGCAAAGAGTTTGAATGTTCTCTGTGTTTGCGTAGGTTCTGTCTGGGTACTCCGGTTTCCTCCCTAAAACAAACATAATATATATAAATTGGATTGCATAGCATTGTGTTGGCGCAGGGGGCGGGGCTTGCCGGCTTAAGCCCGGTTCTGTGGCATCATGCAATGCTTACTGCAACCTCTCAAGGAGACGCAACACTTTTTTCCTTTTGGCGCTGGGTCCGCTGTTACTTTTCATGGCATTGCACTGCCATTTGTATTTTTAAACAAGCCCCCGCAATGGGGGCGGGGCTTACCGGATTAAGCCGGTACAGTTGGCAACATAAAGAGCATGGCATAGCGTCGGAGCCGGGGGCGGGGCTTACCGCGATGGGGGCGGGGCTTACCGGCATAAGCCCGGTACAGCTGGCAACATGCACTGCATGGCATAGCGTCGGAGCGGGAGGCGGGGCTCACCGCGATGGGGGCGGGGCTTACCGGCATAAGCCCGGTACAGCTGTCAACATGCACTGCATGGCATAGCGTTGGAGCCGGAGGCGGGGCTTAGCGCGATGGGGGCGGGGCTTACCGGCATAAGCCCGGTACAGCTGGCAACATAAACTGCATGGCATAGCGTCGGAGCCGGGGGCGGGCTTACCGCGATGGGGGCGGGGTTTACATGCTTAAGCCCGGTACAGCTGGCAACATGCAATGCATTGCATAGCGTCGGCGCGGGGGGGCGGGGCTTACCGCGTCATTCCCGGTAAAGTTTACAACTATGGCAACATGCAATGCTATCTGCCACCTCATCAGCAGACGCCACACTTTATTTCCTTTGGCGCTTGGTCGGCTGTTGCTTCTCATGGCATAGCAACCCCATTTTTTTACACATGTCCCCATTCAAATGGCATTTCTGTAGAGGCAGCACGGTGGCTCAGTGGTTAGCACAGTAGCCTTGCAGCGCAGTGGTCCTGGGTTCAAATCCCACTAAGGGCAAGATCTGCAAAGAGTTTGAATGTTCTCTGTGTTTGCGTAGGTTCTGTCTTGGTACTCCGGTTTCCTGCCTAAAACAAACATAATATATGTAAATTGGATTGCATAGCATTGTGTTGGCGCAGGGGGCGGGGCTTGCCGGCTTAAGCCCGGTTCTGTGGCATCATGCAATGCTTACTGCCACCTCTCAAGGAGACGCAACACTTTTTTCCTTTTGGCGCTGGGTCCGCTGTTACTTTTCATGGCATTGCACTGCCATTTGTATTTTTAAACAAGCCCCCGCAATAGGGGCGGGGCTTACCGGATTAAGCCGGTACAGTTGGCAACATAAAGAGCATGGCATAGCGTCGGAGCCGGGGGCGGGGCTTACCGCGATGGGGGCGGGGCTTACCGGCATAAGCCCGGTACAGCTGGCAACATGCACTGCATGGCATAGCGTCGGAGCGGGAGGCGGGGCTCACCGCGATGGGGGCGGGGCTTACCGGCATAAGCCCGGTACAGCTGTCAACATGCACTGCATGGCATAGCGTTGGAGCCGGAGGCGGGGCTTAGCGCGATGGGGGCGGGGCTTACCGGCATAAGCCCGGTACAGCTGGCAACATAAACTGCATGGCATAGCGTCGGAGCCGGGGGCGGGCCTACCGCGATGGGGGCGGGGTTTACCGGCTTAAGCCCGGTACAGCTGGCAACATGCAATGCATTGCATAGCGTCGGCGCGGGGGGGCGGGGCTTACCGCGTCATGCCCGGTAAAGTTTACAACTATGGCAACATGCAATGCTATCTGCCACCTCATCAGCAGACGCCACACTTTATTTCCTTTGGCGATTGGTCGGCTGTTGTTTCTCATGGCATAGCAACCCCATTTTTTTACACATGTCCCCATTCAAATGGCATTTCTGTAGAGGCAGCACGGTAGCTCAGTGGTTAGCACAGTAGCCTTGCAGCGCAGTGGTCCTGGGTTCAAATCCCACTAAGGGCAAGATCTGCAAAGAGTTTGAATGTTCTCTGTGTTTGCGTAGGTTCTGTCTGGGTACTCCGGTTTCCTCCCTAAAACAAACATAATATATATAAATTGGATTGCATAGCATTGTGTTGGCGCAGGGGGCGGGGCTTGCCGGCTTAAGCCCGGTTCTGTGGCATCATGCAATGCTTACTGCAACCTCTCAAGGAGACGCAACACTTTTTTCCTTTTGGCGCTGGGTCCGCTGTTACTTTTCATGGCATTGCACTGCCATTTGTATTTTTAAACAAGCCCCCGCAATGGGGGCGGGGCTTACCGGATTAAGCCGGTACAGTTGGCAACATAAAGAGCATGGCATAGCGTCGGAGCCGGGGGCGGGGCTTACCGCGATGGGGGCGGGGCTTACCGGCATAAGCCCGGTACAGCTGGCAACATGCACTGCATGGCATAGCGTCGGGGCGGGAGGCGGGGCTCACCGCGATGGGGGCGGGGCTTACCGGCATAAGCCCGGTACAGCTGTCAACATGCACTGCATGGCATAGCGTTGGAGCCGGAGGGGCTAGCCGATGGGCGGCTTACCGGCATAAGCCCGGTACAGCTGGCAACATAAACTGCATGGCATAGCGTCGGAGCCGGGGGCGGGCTTACCGCGATGGGGGCGGGGTTTACATGCTTAAGCCCGGTACAGCTGGCAACATGCAATGCATTGCATCGCGTCGGCGCGGGGGGGGCGGGGCTTACCGCGTCATTCCCGGTAAAGTTTACAACTATGGCAACATGCAATGCTATCTGCCACCTCATCAGCAGACGCCACACTTTATTTCCTTTGGCGCTTGGTCGGCTGTTGCTTCTCATGGCATAGCAACCCCATTTTTTTACACATGTCCCCATTCAAATGGCATTTCTGTAGAGGCAGCACGGTGGCTCAGTGGTTAGCACAGTAGCCTTGCAGCGCAGTGGTCCTGGGTTCAAATCCCACTAAGGGCAAGATCTGCAAAGAGTTTGAATGTTCTCTGTGTTTGCGTAGGTTCTGTCTTGGTACTCCGGTTTCCTGCCTAAAACAAACATAATATATGTAAATTGGATTGCATAGCATTGTGTTGGCGCAGGGGGCGGGGCTTGCCGGCTTAAGCCCGGTTCTGTGGCATCATGCAATGCTTACTGCCACCTCTCAAGGAGACGCAACACTTTTTTCCTTTTGGCGCTGGGTCCGCTGTTACTTTTCATGGCATTGCACTGCCATTTGTATTTTTAAACAAGCCCCCGCAATGGGGGCGGGGCTTACCGGATTAAGCCGGTACAGTTGGCAACATAAAGAGCATGGCATAGCGTCGGAGCCGGGGGCGGGGCTTACCGCGATGGGGGCGGGGCTTACCGGCATAAGCCCGGTACAGCTGGCAACATGCACTGCATGGCATAGCGTCGGAGCGGGAGGCGGGGCTCACCGCGATGGGGGCGGGGCTTACCGGCATAAGCCCGGTACAGCTGTCAACATGCACTGCATGGCATAGCGTTGGAGCCGGAGGCGGGGCTTAGCGCGATGGGGGCGGGGCTTACCGGCATAAGCCCGGTACAGCTGGCAACATAAACTGCATGGCATAGCGTCGGAGCCGGGGGCGGGCTTACCGCGATGGGGGCGGGGTTTACCGGCTTAAGCCCGGTACAGCTGGCAACATGCAATGCATTGCATAGCGTCGGCGCGGGGGGGCGGGGCTTACCGCGTCATGCCCGGTAAAGTTTACAACTATGGCAACATGCAATGCTATCTGCCACCTCATCAGCAGACGCCACACTTTATTTCCTTTGGCGATTGGTCGGCTGTTGTTTCTCATGGCATAGCAACCCCATTTTTTTACACATGTCCCCATTCAAATGGCATTTCTGTAGAGGCAGCACGGTAGCTCAGTGGTTAGCACAGTAGCCTTGCAGCGCAGTGGTCCTGGGTTCAAATCCCACTAAGGGCAAGATCTGCAAAGAGTTTGAATGTTCTCTGTGTTTGCGTAGGTTCTGTCTGGGTACTCCGGTTTCCTCCCTAAAACAAACATAATATATATAAATTGGATTGCATAGCATTGTGTTGGCGCAGGGGGCGGGGCTTGCCGGCTTAAGCCCGGTTCTGTGGCATCATGCAATGCTTACTGCAACCTCTCAAGGAGACGCAACACTTTTTTCCTTTTGGCGCTGGGTCCGCTGTTACTTTTCATGGCATTGCACTGCCATTTGTATTTTTAAACAAGCCCCCGCAATGGGGGCGGGGCTTACCGGATTAAGCCGGTACAGTTGGCAACATAAAGAGCATGGCATAGCGTCGGAGCCGGGGGCGGGGCTTACCGCGATGGGGGCGGGGCTTACCGGCATAAGCCCGGTACAGCTGGCAACATGCACTGCATGGCATAGCGTCGGGGCGGGAGGCGGGGCTCACCGCGATGGGGGCGGGGCTTACCGGCATAAGCCCGGTACAGCTGTCAACATGCACTGCATGGCATAGCGTTGGAGCCGGAGGCGGGGCTTACCGGCATAAGCCCGGTACAGCTGGCAACATAAACTGCATGGCATAGCGTCGGAGCCGGGGGCGGGCTTACCGCGATGGGGGCGGGGTTTACATGCTTAAGCCCGGTACAGCTGGCAACATGCAATGCATTGCATAGCGTCGGCGCGGGGGGGCGGGGCTTACCGCGTCATTCCCGGTAAAGTTTACAACTATGGCAACATGCAATGCTATCTGCCACCTCATCAGCAGACGCCACACTTTATTTCCTTTGGCGCTTGGTCGGCTGTTGCTTCTCATGGCATAGCAACCCCATTTTTTTACACATGTCCCCATTCAAATGGCATTTCTGTAGAGGCAGCACGGTGGCTCAGTGGTTAGCACCGTAGCCTTGCAGCGCTGTGGTCCTGGGTTCAAATCCCACTAACGGCAAGATCTGCAAAGAGTTTGAATGTTCTCTGTGTTTGCGTGGGTTCTGTCTGGGTACTCCGGTTTCCTCCCTAAAACAAACATAATATATATAAATTGGATTGCATAGCATTGTGTTGGCGCAGGGGTCGTGGCTTGCCGGCTTAAGCCCGGTTCTGTGGCATCATGCAATGCTTACTGCCACCTCTCAAGGAGACGCAACACTTTTTTCCTTTTGGCGCTGGGTCCGCTGTTACTTTTCATGGCATTGCACTGCCATTTGTATTTTTAAACAAGCCCCCGCAATGGGGGCGGGGCTTACCGGATTAAGCCGGTACAGTTGGCAACATAAAGAGCATGGCATAGCGTCGGAGCCGGGGGCGGGGCTTACCGGGATGGGGGCGGGGCATACCGGCATAAGCCCGGTACAGCTGGCAACATGCACTGCATGGCGTAGCGTCGGAGCCGGAGGCGGGGCTTAGCGCGATGGGGGCGGGGCTTACCGGCATAAGCCCGGTACAGCTGGCAACATAAAGAGCATGGCATAGCGTCGGAACCGGTGGCGGGGCTTACGCGATGGGGGCGGGGCTTACCGGCATAAGCCCGGTACAGCTGGCAACATGCACTGCATGGCATAGCGTCGGAGCGGGAGGCGGGGCTCACCGCGATGGGGGCGGGGCTTACCGGCATAAGCCCGGTACAGCTGTCAACATGCACTGCATGGCATAGCGTTGGAGCCGGAGGCGGGGCTTAGCGCGATGGGGGCGGGGCTTACCGGCATAAGCCCGGTACAGCTGGCAACATAAACTGCATGGCATAGCGTCGGAGCCGGGGGCGGGCTTACCGCGATGGGGGCGGGGTTTACCGGCTTAAGCCCGGTACAGCTGGCAACATGCAATGCATTGCATAGCGTCGGCGCGGGGGGGCGGGGCTTACCGCGTCATGCCCGGTAAAGTTTACAACTATGGCAACATGCAATGCTATCTGCCACCTCATGAGCAGACGCCACACTTTATTTCCTTTGGCGCTTGGTCGGCTGTTGCTTCTCATGGCATAGCAACCCCATTTTTTTACACATGTCCCCATTCAAATGGCATTTCTGTAGAGGCAGCACGGTGGCTCAGTGGTTAGCACAGTAGCATTGCAGCGCAGTGGTCCTGGGTTCAAATCCCACTAAGGGCAAGATCTGCAAAGAGTTTGAATGTTCTCTGTGTTTGCGTAGGTTCTGTCTTGGTACTCCGGTTTCCTGCCTAAAACAAACATAATATATGTAAATTGGATTGCATAGCATTGTGTTGGCGCAGGGGGCGGGGCTTGCCGGCTTAAGCCCGGTTCTGTGGCATCATGCAATGCTTACTGCAACCTCTCAAGGAGACGCAACACTTTTTTCCTTTTGGCGCTGGGTCCGCTGTTACTTTTCATGGCATTGCACTGCCATTTGTATTTTTAAACAAGCCCCCGCAATGGGGGCGGGGCTTACCGGATTAAGCCGGTACAGTTGGCAACATAAAGAGCATGGCATAGCGTCGGAGCCGGGGGCGGGGCTTACCGCGATGGGGGCGGGGCTTACCGGCATAAGCCCGGTACAGCTGGCAACATGCACTGCATGGCATAGCGTCGGAGCGGGAGGCGGGGCTCACCGCGATGGGGGCGGGGCTTACCGGCATAAGCCCGGTACAGCTGTCAACATGCACTGCATGGCATAGCGTTGGAGCCGGAGGCGGGGCTTAGCGCGATGGGGGCGGGGCTTACCGGCATAAGCCCGGTACAGCTGGCAACATAAACTGCATGGCATAGCGTCGGAGCCGGGGGCGGGCTTACCGCGATGGGGGCGGGGTTTACCGGCTTAAGCCCGGTACAGCTGGCAACATGCAATGCATTGCATAGCGTCGGCGCGGGGGGGCGGGGCTTACCGCGTCATGCCCGGTAAAGTTTACAACTATGGCAACATGCAATGCTATCTGCCACCTCATCAGCAGACGCCACACTTTATTTCCTTTGGCGCTTGGTCGGCTGTTGTTTCTCATGGCATAGCAACCCCATTTTTTTACACATGTCCCCATTCAAATGGCATTTCTGTAGAGGCAGCACGGTAGCTCAGTGGTTAGCACAGTAGCCTTGCAGCGCAGTGGTCCTGGGTTCAAATCCCACTAAGGGCAAGATCTGCAAAGAGTTTGAATGTTCTCTGTGTTTGCGTAGGTTCTGTCTGGGTACTCCGGTTTCCTCCCTAAAACAAACATAATATATATAAATTGGATTGCATAGCATTGTGTTGGCGCAGGGGGCGGGGCTTGCCGGCTTAAGCCCGGTTCTGTGGCATCATGCAATGCTTACTGCAACCTCTCAAGGAGACGCAACACTTTTTTCCTTTTGGCGCTGGGTCCGCTGTTACTTTTCATGGCATTGCACTGCCATTTGTATTTTTAAACAAGCCCCCGCAATGGGGGCGGGGCTTACCGGATTAAGCCGGTACAGTTGGCAACATAAAGAGCATGGCATAGCGTCGGAGCCGGGGGCGGGGCTTACCGCGATGGGGGCGGGGCTTACCGGCATAAGCCCGGTACAGCTGGCAACATGCACTGCATGGCATAGCGTCGGAGCGGGAGGCGGGGCTCACCGCGATGGGGGCGGGGCTTACCGGCATAAGCCCGGTACAGCTGTCAACATGCACTGCATGGCATAGCGTGGGAGCCGGAGGCGGGGCTTAGCGCGATGGGGGCGGGGCTTACCGGCATAAGCCCGGTACAGCTGGCAACATAAACTGCATGGCATAGCGTCGGAGCCGGGGGCGGGCTTACCGCGATGGGGGCGGGGTTTACATGCTTAAGCCCGGTACAGCTGGCAACATGCAATGCATTGCATAGCGTCGGCGCGGGGGGGCGGGGCTTACCGCGTCATGCCCGGTAAAGTTTACAACTATGGCAACATGCAATGCTATCTGCCACCTCATGAGCAGACGCCACACTTTATTTCCTTTGGCGCTTGGTCGGCTGTTGCTTCTCATGGCATAGCAACCCCATTTTTTTACACATGTCCCCATTCAAATGGCATTTCTGTAGAGGCAGCACGGTGGCTCAGTGGTTAGCACAGTAGCCTTGCAGCGCAGTGGTCCTGGGTTCAAATCCCACTAAGGGCAAGATCTGCAAAGAGTTTGAATGTTCTCTGTGTTTGCGTAGGTTCTGTCTTGGTACTCCGGTTTCCTGCCTAAAACAAACATAATATATGTAAATTGGATTGCATAGCATTGTGTTGGCGCAGGGGGCGGGGCTTGCCGGCTTAAGCCCGGTTCTGTGGCATCATGCAATGCTTACTGCCACCTCTCAAGGAGACGCAACACTTTTTTCCTTTTGGCGCTGGGTCCGCTGTTACTTTTCATGGCATTGCACTGCCATTTGTATTTTTAAACAAGCCCCCGCAATGGGGGCGGGGCTTACCG
Organism: Dendropsophus ebraccatus; assembly: GCF_027789765.1. Taxonomy (NCBI): domain Eukaryota; kingdom Metazoa; phylum Chordata; class Amphibia; order Anura; family Hylidae; genus Dendropsophus; species Dendropsophus ebraccatus. The sequence continues at coordinate 94,118 of NW_027210060.1, read as the reverse complement.
GATTAAGCCGGTACAGTTGGCAACATAAAGAGCATGGCATAGCGTCGGAGCCGGGGGCGGGGCTTACCGCGATGGGGGCGGGGCTTACCGGCATAAGCCCGGTACAGCTGGCAACATGCACTGCATGGCATAGCGTCGGAGCGGGCGGCGGGGCTCACCGCGATGGGGGCGGGGCTTACCGGCATAAGCCCGGTACAGCTGTCAACATGCACTGCATGGCATAGCGTTGGAGCTGGAGGCGGGGCTTAGCGCGATGGGGGCGGGGCTTACCGGCATAAGCCCGGTACAGCTGGCAACATAAACTGCATGGCATAGCGTCGGAGCCGGGGGCGGGCTTACCGCGATGGGGGCGGGGTTTACCGGCTTAAGCCCGGTACAGCTGGCAACATGCAATGCATTGCATAGCGTCGGCGCGGGGGGGCGGGGCTTACCGCGTCATGCCCGGTAAAGTTTACAACTATGGCAACATGCAATGCTATCTGCCACCTCATCAGCAGACGCCACACTTTATTTCCTTTGGCGCTTTGTCGGCTGTTGTTTCTCATGGCATAGCAACCCCATTTTTTTACACATGTCCCCATTCAAATGGCATTTCTGTAGAGGCAGCACGGTAGCTCAGTGGTTAGCACAGTAGCCTTGCAGCGCAGTGGTCCTGGGTTCAAATCCCACTAAGGGCAAGATCTGCAAAGAGTTTGAATGTTCTCTGTGTTTGCGTAGGTTCTGTCTGGGTACTCCGGTTTCCTCCCTAAAACAAACATAATATATATAAATTGGATTGCATAGCATTGTGTTGGCGCAGGGGGCGGGGCTTGCCGGCTTAAGCCCGGTTCTGTGGCATCATGCAATGCTTACTGCAACCTCTCAAGGAGACGCAACACTTTTTTCCTTTTGGCGCTGGGTCCGCTGTTACTTTTCATGGCATTGCACTGCCATTTGTATTTTTAAACAAGCCCCCGCAATGGGGGCGGGGCTTACCGGATTAAGCCGGTACAGTTGGCAACATAAAGAGCATGGCATAGCGTCGGAGCCGGGGGCGGGGCTTACCGCGAGGGGGGCGGGGCTTACCGGCATAAGCCCGGTACAGCTGGCAACATGCACTGCATGGCATAGCGTCGGAGCGGGAGGCGGGGCTCACCGCGATGGGGGCGGGGCTTACCGGCATAAGCCCGGTACAGCTGTCAACATGCACTGCATGGCATAGCGTTGGAGCCGGAGGCGGGGCTTAGCGCGATGGGGGCGGGGCTTACCGGCATAAGCCCGGTACAGCTGGCAACATAAACTGCATGGCATAGCGTCGGAGCCGGGGGCGGGCTTACCGCGATGGGGGCGGGGTTTACATGCTTATGCCCGGTACAGCTGGCAACATGCAATGCATTGCATAGCGTCGGCGCGGGGGGGCGGGGCTTACCGCGTCATTCCCGGTAAAGTTTACAACTATGGCAACATGCAATGCTATCTGCCACCTCATCAGCAGACGCCACACTTTATTTCCTTTGGCGCTTGGTCGGCTGTTGCTTCTCATGGCATAGCAACCCCATTTTTTTTACACATGTCCCCATTCAAATGGCATTTCTGTAGAGGCAGCACGGTAGCTCAGTGGTTAGCACAGTAGCCTTGCAGCGCAGTGGTCCTGGGTTCAAATCCCACTAAGGGCAAGATCTGCAAAGAGTTTGAATGTTCTCTGTGTTTGCGTAGGTTCTGTCTGGGTACTCCGGTTTCCTCCCTAAAACAAACATAATATATATAAATTGGATTGCATAGCATTGTGTTGGCGCAGGGGGCGGGGCTTGCCGGCTTAAGCCCGGTTCTGTGGCATCATGCAATGCTTACTGCAACCTCTCAAGGAGACGCAACACTTTTTTCCTTTTGGCGCTGGGTCCGCTGTTACTTTTCATGGCATTGCACTGCCATTTGTATTTTTAAACAAGCCCCCGCAATGGGGGCGGGGCTTACCGGATTAAGCCGGTACAGTTGGCAACATAAAGAGCATGGCATAGCGTCGGAGCCGGGGGCGGGGCTTACCGCGATGGGGGCGGGGCTTACCGGCATAAGCCCGGTACAGCTGGCAACATGCACTGCATGGCATAGCGTCGGGGCGGGAGGCGGGGCTCACCGCGATGGGGGCGGGGCTTACCGGCATAAGCCCGGTACAGCTGTCAACATGCACTGCATGGCATAGCGTTGGAGCCGGAGGCGGGGCTTACCGGCATAAGCCCGGTACAGCTGGCAACATAAACTGCATGGCATAGCGTCGGAGCCGGGGGCGGGCTTACCGCGATGGGGGCGGGGTTTACATGCTTAAGCCCGGTACAGCTGGCAACATGCAATGCATTGCATAGCGTCGGCGCGGGGGGGCGGGGCTTACCGCGTCATTCCCGGTAAAGTTTACAACTATGGCAACATGCAATGCTATCTGCCACCTCATCAGCAGACGCCACACTTTATTTCCTTTGGCGCTTGGTCGGCTGTTGCTTCTCATGGCATAGCAACCCCATTTTTTTACACATGTCCCCATTCAAATGGCATTTCTGTAGAGGCAGCACGGTGGCTCAGTGGTTAGCACCGTAGCCTTGCAGCGCTGTGGTCCTGGGTTCAAATCCCACTAACGGCAAGATCTGCAAAGAGTTTGAATGTTCTCTGTGTTTGCGTGGGTTCTGTCTGGGTACTCCGGTTTCCTCCCTAAAACAAACATAATATATATAAATTGGATTGCATAGCATTGTGTTGGCGCAGGGGTCGTGGCTTGCCGGCTTAAGCCCGGTTCTGTGGCATCATGCAATGCTTACTGCCACCTCTCAAGGAGACGCAACACTTTTTTCCTTTTGGCGCTGGGTCCGCTGTTACTTTTCATGGCATTGCACTGCCATTTGTATTTTTAAACAAGCCCCCGCAATGGGGGCGGGGCTTACCGGATTAAGCCGGTACAGTTGGCAACATAAAGAGCATGGCATAGCGTCGGAGCCGGGGGCGGGGCTTACCGGGATGGGGGCGGGGCTTACCGGCATAAGCCCGGTACGGCTGGCAACATGCACTGCATGGCATAGCGTCGGAGCGGGAGGCGGGGCTCACCGCGATGGGGGCGGGGCTTACCGGCATAAGCCCGGTACAGCTGGCAACATAAAGAGCATGGCATAGCGTCGGAACCGGTGGCGGGGCTTAAGCGATGGGGGCGGGGCTTACCGGCATAAGCCCGGTACAGCTGGCAACATGCACTGCATGGCATAGCGTCGGAGCGGGAGGCGGGGCTCACCGCGATGGGGGCGGGGCTTACCGGCATAAGCCCGGTACAGCTGTCAACATGCACTGCATGGCATAGCGTTGGAGCCGGAGGCGGGGCTTAGCGCGATGGGGGCGGGGCTTACCGGCATAAGCCCGGTACAGCTGGCAACATAAACTGCATGGCATAGCGTCGGAGCCGGGGGCGGGCTTACCGCGATGGGGGCGGGGTTTACCGGCTTAAGCCCGGTACAGCTGGCAACATGCAATGCATTGCATAGCGTCGGCGCGGGGGGGCGGGGCTTACCGCGTCATGCCCGGTAAAGTTTACAACTATGGCAACATGCAATGCTATCTGCCACCTCATCAGCAGACGCCACACTTTATTTCCTTTGGCGATTGGTCAGCTGTTGTTTCTCATGGCATAGCAACCCCATTTTTTTACACATGTCCCCATTCAAATGGCATTTCTGTAGAGGCAGCACGGTAGCTCAGTGGTTAGCACAGTAGCCTTGCAGCGCAGTGGTCCTGGGTTCAAATCCCACTAAGGGCAAGATCTGCAAAGTGTTTGAATGTTTTCTGTGTTTGCGTAGGTTCTGTCTGGGTACTCCGGTTTCCTCCCTAAAACAAACATAATATATATAAATTGGATTGCATAGCATTGTGTTGGCGCAGGGGGCGGGGCTTGCCGGCTTAAGCCCGGTTCTGTGGCATCATGCAATGCTTACTGCAACCTCTCAAGGAGACGCAACACTTTTTTCCTTTTGGCGCTGGGTCCGCTGTTACTTTTCATGGCATTGCACTGCCATTTGTATTTTTAAACAAGCCCCCGCAATGGGGGCGGGGCTTACCGGATTAAGCCGGTACAGTTGGCAACATAAAGAGCATGGCATAGCGTCGGAGCCGGGGGCGGGGCTTACCGGCATAAGCCCGGTACAGCTGGCAACATGCACTGCATGGCATAGCGTCGGGGCGGGAGGCGGGGCTCACCGCGATGGGGGCGGGGCTTACCGGCATAAGCCCGGTACAGCTGTCAACATGCACTGCATGGCATAGCGTTGGAGCCGGAGGCGGGGCTTACCGGCATAAGCCCGGTACAGCTGGCAACATAAACTGCATGGCATAGCGTCGGAGCCGGGGGCGGGCTTACCGCGATGGGGGCGGGGTTTACATGCTTAAGCCCGGTACAGCTGGCAACATGCAATGCATTGCATAGCGTCGGCGCGGGGGGGCGGGGCTTACCGCGTCATTCCCGGTAAAGTTTACAACTATGGCAACATGCAATGCTATCTGCCACCTCATCAGCAGACGCCACACTTTATTTCCTTTGGCGCTTGGTCGGCTGTTGCTTCTCATGGCATAGCAACCCCATTTTTTTACACATGTCCCCATTCAAATGGCATTTCTGTAGAGGCAGCACGGTGGCTCAGTGGTTAGCACCGTAGCCTTGCAGCGCTGTGGTCCTGGGTTCAAATCCCACTAACGGCAAGATCTGCAAAGAGTTTGAATGTTCTCTGTGTTTGCGTGGGTTCTGTCTGGGTACTCCGGTTTCCTCCCTAAAACAAACATAATATATATAAATTGGATTGCATAGCATTGTGTTGGCGCAGGGGTCGTGGCTTGCCGGCTTAAGCCCGGTTCTGTGGCATCATGCAATGCTTACTGCCACCTCTCAAGGAGACGCAACACTTTTTTCCTTTTGGCGCTGGGTCCGCTGTTACTTTTCATGGCATTGCACTGCCATTTGTATTTTTAAACAAGCCCCCGCAATGGGGGCGGGGCTTACCGGATTAAGCCGGTACAGTTGGCAACATAAAGAGCATGGCATAGCGTCGGAGCCGGGGGCGGGGCTTACCGGGATGGGGGCGGGGCTTACCGGCATAAGCCCGGTACGGCTGGCAACATGCACTGCATGGCATAGCGTCGGAGCGGGAGGCGGGGCTCACCGCGATGGGGGCGGGGCTTACCGGCATAAGCCCGGTACAGCTGGCAACATAAAGAGCATGGCATAGCGTCGGAACCGGTGGCGGGGCTTACGCGATGGGGGCGGGGCTTACCGGCATAAGCCCGGTACAGCTGGCAACATGCACTGCATGGCATAGCGTCGGAGCGGGAGGCGGGGCTCACCGCGATGGGGGCGGGGCTTACCGGCATAAGCCCGGTACAGCTGTCAACATGCACTGCATGGCATAGCGTTGGAGCCGGAGGCGGGGCTTAGCGCGATGGGGGCGGGGCTTACCGGCATAAGCCCGGTACAGCTGGCAACATAAACTGCATGGCATAGCGTCGGAGCCGGGGGCGGGCTTACCGCGATGGGGGCGGGGTTTACCGGCATAAGCCCGGTACAGCTGGCAACATGCAATGCATTGCATAGCGTCGGCGCGGGGGGGCGGGGCTTACCGCGTCATGCCCGGTAAAGTTTACAACTATGGCAACATGCAATGCTATCTGCCACCTCATCAGCAGACGCCACACTTTATTTCCTTTGGCGCTTGGTCGGCTGTTGCTTCTCATGGCATAGCAACCCCATTTTTTTACACATGTCCCCATTCAAATGGCATTTCTGTAGAGGCAGCACGGTGGCTCAGTGGTTAGCACAGTAGCCTTGCAGCGCAGTGGTCCTGGGTTCAAATCCCACTAAGGGCAAGATCTGCAAAGAGTTTGAATGTTCTCTGTGTTTGCGTAGGTTCTGTCTTGGTACTCCGGTTTCCTGCCTAAAACAAACATAATATATGTAAATTGGATTGCATAGCATTGTGTTGGCGCAGGGGGCGGGGCTTGCCGGCTTAAGCCCGGTTCTGTGGCATCATGCAATGCTTACTGCCACCTCTCAAGGAGACGCAACACTTTTTTCCTTTTGGCGCTGGGTCCGCTGTTACTTTTCATGGCATTGCACTGCCATTTGTATTTTTAAACAAGCCCCCGCAATGGGGGCGGGGCTTACCGGATTAAGCCGGTACAGTTGGCAACATAAAGAGCATGGCATAGCGTCGGAGCCGGGGGCGGGGCTTACCGCGATGGGGGCGGGGCTTACCGGCATAAGCCCGGTACAGCTGGCAACATGCACTGCATGGCATAGCGTCGGAGCGGGAGGCGGGGCTCACCGCGATGGGGGCGGGGCTTACCGGCATAAGCCCGGTACAGCTGTCAACATGCACTGCATGGCATAGCGTTGGAGCTGGAGGCGGGGCTTAGCGCGATGGGGGCGGGGCTTACCGGCATAAGCCCGGTACAGCTGGCAACATAAACTGCATGGCATAGCGTCGGAGCCGGGGGCGGGCTTACCGCGATGGGGGCGGGGTTTACCGGCTTAAGCCCGGTACAGCTGGCAACATGCAATGCATTGCATAGCGTCGGCGCGGGGGGGGCGGGGCTTACCGCGTCATGCCCGGTAAAGTTTACAACTATGGCAACATGCAATGCTATCTGCCACCTCATCAGCAGACGCCACACTTTATTTCCTTTGGCGCTTTGTCGGCTGTTGTTTCTCATGGCATAGCAACCCCATTTTTTTACACATGTCCCCATTCAAATGGCATTTCTGTAGAGGCAGCACGGTAGCTCAGTGGTTAGCACAGTAGCCTTGCAGCGCAGTGGTCCTGGGTTCAAATCCCACTAAGGGCAAGATCTGCAAAGAGTTTGAATGTTCTCTGTGTTTGCGTAGGTTCTGTCTGGGTACTTCGGTTTCCTCCCTAAAACAAACATAATATATATAAATTGGATTGCATAGCATTGTGTTGGCGCAGGGGGCGGGGCTTGCCGGCTTAAGCCCGGTTCTGTGGCATCATGCAATGCTTACTGCAACCTCTCAAGGAGACGCAACACTTTTTTCCTTTTGGCGCCGGGTCCGCTGTTACTTTTTATGGCATTGCACTGCCATTTGTATTTTTAAACAAGCCCCCGCAATGGGGGCGGGGCTTACCGGATTAAGCCGGTACAGTTGGCAACATAAAGAGCATGGCATAGCGTCGGAGCCAGGGGCGGGGCTTACCGCGATGGGGGCGGGGCTTACCGGCATAAGCCCGGTACAGCTGGCAACATGCACTGCATGGCATAGCGTCGGAGCGAGAGGCGGGGCTCACCGCGATCGGGGCGGGGCTTACCGGCATAAGCCCGGTACAGCTGTCAACATGCACTGCATGGCATAGCGTTGGAGCCGGAGGCGGGGCTTAGCGCGATGGGGGCGGGGCTTACCGGCATAAGCCCGGTACAGCTGGCAACATAAACTGCATGGCATAGCGTCGGAGCCGGGGGCGGGCTTACCGCGATGGGGGCGGGGTTTACATGCTTAAGCCCGGTACAGCTGGCAACATGCAATGCATTGCATAGCGTCGGCGCGGGGGGGCGGGGCTTACCGCGTCATTCCCGGTAAAGTTTACAACTATGGCAACATGCAATGCTATCTGCCACCTCATCAGCAGACGCCACACTTTATTTCCTTTGGCGCTTGGTCGGCTGTTGCTTCTCATGGCATAGCAACCCCATTTTTTTACACATGTCCCCATTCAAATGGCATTTCTGTAGAGGCAGCACGGTGGCTCAGTGGTTAGCACAGTAGCCTTGCAGCGCTGTGGTCCTGGGTTCAAATCCCACTAAGGGCAAGATCTGCAAAGAGTTTGAATGTTCTCTGTGTTTGCGTGGGTTCTGTCTGGGTACTCCGGTTTCCTCTTTAAAACAAACATAATATATATAAATTGGATTGCATAGCATTGTGTTGGCGCAGGGGTCGTGGCTTGCCGGCTTAAGCCCGGTTCTGTGGCATCATGCAATGCTTACTGCCACCTCTCAAGGAGACGCAACACTTTTTTCCTTTTGGCGCTGGGTTCGCTGTTACTTTTCATAGCATTGCACTGCCATTTGTATTTTTAAACAAGCCCCCGCAATGGGGGCGGGGCTTACCGGATTAAGCCGGTACAGTTGGCAACATAAAGAGCATGGCATAGCGTCGGAGCCGGGGACGGGGCTTACCGGGATGGGGGCGGGGCTTACCGGCATAAGCCCGGTACGGCTGGCAACATGCACTGCATGGCATAGCGTCGGAGCGGGAGGCGGGGCTCACCGCGATGGGGGCGGGGCTTACCGGCATAAGCCCGGTACAGCTGGCAACATAAACAGCATGGCATAGCGTCGGAACCGGTGGCGGGGCTTACGCGATGGGGGCGGGGCTTACCGGCATAAGCCCGGTACAGCTGGCAACATGCACTGCATGGCATAGCGTCGGAGCGGGTGGCGGGGCTCACCGCGATGGGGGCGGGGCTTACCGGCATAAGCCCGGTACAGCTGTCAACATGCACTGCATGGCATAGCGTTGGAGCCGGAGGCGGGGCTTAGCGCTATGGGGGCGGGGCTTACCGGCATAAGCCCGGTACAGCTGGCAACATAAACTGCATGGCATAGCGTCGGAGCCGGGGGCGGGCTTACCGCGATGGGGGCGGGGTTTACCGGCTTAAGCCCGGTACAGCTGGCAACATGCAATGCATTGCATAGCGTCGGCGCGGGGGGGCGGGGCTTACCGCGTCATGCCCGGTAAAGTTTACAACTATGGCAACATGCAATGCTATCTGCCACCTCATCAGCAGACGCCACACTTTATTTCCTTTGGCGCTTGGTCGGCTGTTGCTTCTCATGGCATAGCAACCCCATTTTTTTACACATGTCCCCATTCAAATGGCATTTCTGTAGAGGCAGCACGGTGGCTCAGTGGTTAGCACAGTAGCCTTGCAGCGCAGTGGTCCTGGGTTCAAATCCCACTAAGGGCAAGATCTGCAAAGAGTTTGAATGTTCTCTGTGTTTGCGTAGGTTCTGTCTTGGTACTCCGGTTTCCTGCCTAAAACAAACATAATATATGTAAATTGGATTGCATAGCATTGTGTTGGCGCAGGGGGCGGGGCTTGCCGGCTTAAGCCCGGTTCTGTGGCATCATGCAATGCTTACTGCCACCTCTCAAGGAGACGCAACACTTTTTTCCTTTTGGCGCTGGGTCCGCTGTTACTTTTCATGGCATTGCACTGCCATTTGTATTTTTAAACAAGCCCCCGCAATGGGGGCGGGGCTTACCGGATTAAGCCGGTACAGTTGGCAACATAAAGAGCATGGCATAGCGTCGGAGCCGGGGGCGGGGCTTACCGCGATGGGGGCGGGGCTTACCGGCATAAGCCCGGTACAGCTGGCAACATGCACTGCATGGCATAGCGTCGGAGCGGGAGGCGGGGCTCACCGCGATGGGGGCGGGGCTTACCGGCATAAGCCCGGTACAGCTGTCAACATGCACTGCATGGCATAGCGTTGGAGCTGGAGGCGGGGCTTAGCGCGATGGGGGCGGGGCTTACCGGCATAAGCCCGGTACAGCTGGCAACATAAACTGCATGGCATAGCGTCGGAGCCGGGGGCGGGCTTACCGCGATGGGGGCGGGGTTTACCGGCTTAAGCCCGGTACAGCTGGCAACATGCAATGCATTGCATAGCGTCGGCGCGGGGGGGCGGGGCTTACCGCGTCATGCCCGGTAAAGTTTACAACTATGGCAACATGCAATGCTATCTGCCACCTCATCAGCAGACGCCACACTTTATTTCCTTTGGCGCTTTGTCGGCTGTTGTTTCTCATGGCATAGCAACCCCATTTTTTTACACATGTCCCCATTCAAATGGCATTTCTGTAGAGGCAGCACGGTAGCTCAGTGGTTAGCACAGTAGCCTTGCAGCGCAGTGGTCCTGGGTTCAAATCCCACTAAGGGCAAGATCTGCAAAGAGTTTGAATGTTCTCTGTGTTTGCGTAGGTTCTGTCTGGGTACTCCGGTTTCCTCCCTAAAACAAACATAATATATATAAATTGGATTGCATAGCATTGTGTTGGCGCAGGGGGCGGGGCTTGCCGGCTTAAGCCCGGTTCTGTGGCATCATGCAATGCTTACTGCAACCTCTCAAGGAGACGCAACACTTTTTTCCTTTTGGCGCTGGGTCCGCTGTTACTTTTCATGGCATTGCACTGCCATTTGTATTTTTAAACAAGCCCCCGCAATGGGGGCGGGGCTTACCGGATTAAGCCGGTACAGTTGGCAACATAAAGAGCATGGCATAGCGTCGGAGCCGGGGGCGGGGCTTACCGCGATGGGGGCGGGGCTTACCGGCATAAGCCCGGTACAGCTGGCAACATGCACTGCATGGCATAGCGTCGGAGCGGGAGGCGGGGCTCACCGCGATGGGGGCGGGGCTTACCGGCATAAGCCCGGTACAGCTGTCAACATGCACTGCATGGCATAGCGTTGGAGCCGGAGGCGGGGCTTAGCGCGATTGGGGCGGGGCTTACCGGCATAAGCCCGGTACAGCTGGCAACATAAACTGCATGGCATAGCGTCGGAGCCGGGGGCGGGCTTACCGCGATGGGGGCGGGGTTTACATGCTTATGCCCGGTACAGCTGGCAACATGCAATGCATTGCATAGCGTCGGCGCGGGGTGGCGGGGCTTACCGCGTCATTCCCGGTAAAGTTTACAACTATGGCAACATGCAATGCTATCTGCCACCTCATCAGCAGACGCCACACTTTATTTCCTTTGGCGCTTGGTCGGCTGTTGCTTCTCATGGCATAGCAACCCCATTTTTTTTACACATGTCCCCATTCAAATGGCATTTCTGTAGAGGCAGCACGGTGGCTCAGTGGTTAGCACAGTAGCCTTGCAGCGCTGTGGTCCTGGGTTCAAATCCCACTAAGGGCAAGATCTGCAAAGAGTTTGAATGTTCTCTGTGTTTGCGTGGGTTCTGTCTGGGTACTCCGGTTTCCTCCCTAAAACAAACATAATATATATAAATTGGATTGCATAGCATTGTGTTGGCGCAGGGGTCGTGGCTTGCCGGCTTAAGCCCGGTTCTGTGGCATCATGCAATGCTTACTGCCACCTCTCAAGGAGACGCAACACTTTTTTCCTTTTGGCGCTGGGTCCGCTGTTACTTTTCATGGCATTGCACTGCCATTTGTATTTTTAAACAAGCCCCCGCAATGGGGGCGGGGCTTACCGGATTAAGCCGGTACAGTTGGCAACATAAAGAGCATGGCATAGCGTCGGAGCCGGGGGCGGGGCTTACCGGGATGGGGGCGGGGCTTACCGGCATAAGCCCGGTACGGCTGGCAACATGCACTGCATGGCATAGCGTCGGAGCGGGAGGCGGGGCTCACCGCGATGGGGGCGGGGCTTACCGGCATAAGCCCGGTACAGCTGGCAACATAAAGAGCATGGCATAGCGTCGGAACCGGTGGCGGGGCTTACGCGATGGGGGCGGGGCTTACCGGCATAAGCCCGGTACAGCTGGCAACATGCACTGCATGGCATAGCGTCGGAGCGGGAGCCGGGGCTCACCGCGATGGGGGCGGGGCATACCGGCATAAGCCCGGTACAGCTGGCAACATGCACTGCATGGCGTAGCGTTGGAGCCGGAGGCGGGGCTTAGCGCGATGGGGGCGGGGCTTACCGGCATAAGCCCGGTACAGCTGGCAACATGCAATGCATTGCATAGCGTCGGCGCGGGGGGGGCGGGGCTTACCGCGTCATGCCCGGTATAGTTTACAACTATGGCAACATGCAATGCTATCTGCCACCTCATGAGCAGACGCCACACTTTATTTCCTTTGGCGCTTGGTCGGCTGTTGCTTCTCATGGCATAGCAACCCCATTTTTTTACACATGTCCCCATTCAAATGGCATTTCTGTAGAGGCAGCACGGTAGCTCAGTGGTTAGCACAGTAGCCTTGCAGCGCAGTGGTCCTGGGTTCAAATCCCACTAAGGGCAAGATCTGCAAAGAGTTTGAATGTTCTCTGTGTTTGCGTAGGTTCTGTCTGGGTACTCCGGTTTCCTCCCTAAAACAAACATAATATATATAAATTGGATTGCATAGCATTGTGTTGGCGCAGGGGGCGGGGCTTGCCGGCTTAAGCCCGGTTCTGTGGCATCATGCAATGCTTACTGCCACCTCTCAAGGAGACGCAACACTTTTTTCCTTTTGGCGCCGGGTCCGCTGTTACTTTTTATGGCATTGCACTGCCATTTGTATTTTTAAACAAGCCCCCGCAATGGGGGCGGGGCTTACCGGATTAAGCCGGTACAGTTGGCAACATAAAGAGCATGGCATAGCGTCGGAGCCAGGGGCGGGGCTTACCGCGATGGGGGCGGGGCTTACCGGCATAAGCCCGGTACAGCTGGCAACATGCACTGCATGGCATAGCGTCGGAGCGAGAGGCGGGGCTCACCGCGATCGGGGCGGGGCTTACCGGCATAAGCCCGGTACAGCTGTCAACATGCACTGCATGGCATAGCGTTGGAGCCGGAGGCGGGGCTTAGCGCGATGGGGGCGGGGCTTACCGGCATAAGCCCGGTACAGCTGGCAACATAAACTGCATGGCATAGCGTCGGAGCCGGGGGCGGGCTTACCGCGATGGGGGCGGGGTTTACATGCTTAAGCCCGGTACAGCTGGCAACATGCAATGCATTGCATCGCGTCGGCGCGGGGGGGGCGGGGCTTACCGCGTCATTCCCGGTAAAGTTTACAACTATGGCAACATGCAATGCTATCTGCCACCTCATCAGCAGACGCCACACTTTATTTCCTTTGGCGCTTGGTCGGCTGTTGCTTCTCATGGCATAGCAACCCCATTTTTTTACACATGTCCCCATTCAAATGGCATTTCTGTAGAGGCAGCACGGTGGCTCAGTGGTTAGCACAGTAGCCTTGCAGCGCTGTGGTCCTGGGTTCAAATCCCACTAAGGGCAAGATCTGCAAAGAGTTTGAATGTTCTCTGTGTTTGCGTGGGTTCTGTCTGGGTACTCCGGTTTCCTCTTTAAAACAAACATAATATATATAAATTGGATTGCATAGCATTGTGTTGGCGCAGGGGTCGTGGCTTGCCGGCTTAAGCCCGGTTCTGTGGCATCATGCAATGCTTACTGCCACCTCTCAAGGAGACGCAACACTTTTTTCCTTTTGGCGCTGGGTTCGCTGTTACTTTTCATAGCATTGCACTGCCATTTGTATTTTTAAACAAGCCCCCGCAATGGGGGCGGGGCTTACCGGATTAAGCCGGTACAGTTGGCAACATAAAGAGCATGGCATAGCGTCGGAGCCGGGGACGGGGCTTACCGGGATGGGGGCGGGGCTTACCGGCATAAGCCCGGTACGGCTGGCAACATGCACTGCATGGCATAGCGTCGGAGCGGGAGGCGGGGCTCACCGCGATGGGGGCGGGGCTTACCGGCATAAGCCCGGTACAGCTGGCAACATAAAGAGCATGGCATAGCGTCGGAACCGGTGGCGGGGCTTACGCGATGGGGGCGGGGCTTACCGGCATAAGCCCGGTACAGCTGGCAACATGCACTGCATGGCATAGCGTCGGAGCGGGAGCCGGGGCTCACCGCGATGGGGGCGGGGCATACCGGCATAAGCCCGGTACAGCTGGCAACATGCACTGCATGGCGTAGCGTTGGAGCCGGAGGCGGGGCTTAGCGCGATGGGGGCGGGGCTTACCGGCATAAGCCCGGTACAGCTGGCAACATAAACTGCATGGCATAGCGTCGGAGCCGGGGGCGGGCTTACCGCGAGGGGGCGGGGTTTACCGGCTTAAGCCCGGTACAGCTGGCAACATGCAATGCATTGCATAGAGTCGGCGCGGGGGGGGGCGGGGCTTACCGCGTCATGCCCGGTATAGTTTACAACTATGGCAACATGCAATGCTATCTGCCACCTCATGAGCAGACGCCACACTTTATTTCCTTTGGCGCTTGGTCGGCTGTTGCTTCTCATGGCATAGCAACCCCATTTTTTTACACATGTCCCCATTCAAATGGCATTTCTGTAGAGGCAGCACGGTGGCTCAGTGGTTAGCACAGTAGCCTTGCAGCGCAGTGGTCCTGGGTTCAAATCCCACTAAGGGCAAGATCTGCAAAGAGTTTGAATGTTCTCTGTGTTTGCGTAGGTTCTGTTTGGGTACTCCGGTTTCCTCCCTAAAACAAACATAATATATATAAATTGGATTGCATAGCATTGTGTTGGCGCAGGGGGCGGGGCTTGCCGGCTTAAGCCCGGTTCTGTGGCATCATGCAATGCTTACTGCCACCTCTCAAGGAGACGCAACACTTTTTTCCTTTTGGCGCCGGGTCCGCTGTTACTTTTCATGGCATTGCACTGCCATTTGTATTTTTAAACAAGCCCCCGCAATGGGGGCGGGGCTTACCGGATTAAGCCGGTACAGTTGGCAACATAAAGAGCATGGCATAGCGTCTGAGCCGGGGGCGGAGCTTACCGGGATGGGGGCGGGGCTTACCGGCATAAGCCCGGTACGGCTGGCAACATGCACTGCATGGCATAGCGTCGGAGCGGGAGGCGGGGCTCACCGCGATGGGGGCGGGGCTTACCGGCATAAGCCCGGTACAGCTGGCAACATAAAGAGCATGGCATAGCGTCGGAGCCGGGGGCGGGGCTTACCGGGATGGGGGCGGGGCTTACCGGCATAAGCCCGGTACGGCTGGCAACATGCACTGCATGGCATAGCGTCGGAGCGGGAGGCGGGGCTCACCGCGATGGGGGCGGGGCTTACCGGCATAAGCCCGGTACAGCTGTCAACATGCACTGCATGGCATAGCGTTGGAGCCGGAGGCGGGGCTTAGCGCGATGGGGGCGGGGCTTACCGGCATAAGCCCGGTACAGCTGGCAACATAAACTGCATGGCATAGCGTCGGAGCCGGGGGCGGGCTTACCGCGATGGGGGCGGGGTTTACCGGCTTAAGCCCGGTACAGCTGGCAACATGCAATGCATTGCATAGCGTCGGCGCGGGGGGGGCGGGGCTTACCGCGTCATGCCCGGTATAGTTTACAACTATGGCAACATGCAATGCTATCTGCCACCTCATGAGCAGACGCCACACTTTATTTCCTTTGGCGCTTGGTCGGCTGTTGCTTCTCATGGCATAGCAACCCCATTTTTTTACACATGTCCCCATTCAAATGGCATTTCTGTAGAGGCAGCACGGTGGCTCAGTGGTTAGCACAGTAGCCTTGCAGCGCAGTGGTCCTGGGTTCAAATCCCACTAAGGGCAAGATCTGCAAAGAGTTTGAATGTTCTCTGTGTTTGCGTAGGTTCTGTCTGGGTACTCCGGTTTCCTCCCTAAAACAAACATAATATATATAAATTGGATTGCATAGCATTGTGTTGGCGCAGGGGTCGTGGCTTGCCGGCTTAAGCCCGGTTCTGTGGCATCATGCAATGCTTACTGCCACCTCTCAAGGAGACGCAACACTTTTTTCCTTTTGGCGCTGGGTCCGCTGTTACTTTTCATGGCATTGCACTGCCATTTGTATTTTTAAACAAGCCCCCGCAATGGGGGCGGGGCTTACCGGATTAAGCCGGTACAGTTGGCAACATAAAGAGCATGGCATAGCGTCGGAGCCGGGGGCGGGGCTTACCGGGATGGGGGCGGGGCTTACCGGCATAAGCCCGGTACGGCTGGCAACATGCACTGCATGGCATAGCGTCGGAGCGGGGGGCGGGGCTCACCGCGATGGGGGCGGGGCTTACCGGCATAAGCCCGGTACAGCTGGCAACATAAAGAGCATGGCATAGCGTCGGAACCGGTGGCGGGGCTTACGCGATGGGGGCGGGGCTTACCGGCATAAGCCCGGTACAGCTGGCAACATGCACTGCATGGCATAGCGTCGGAGCGGGAGGCGGGGCTCACCGCGATGGGGGCGGGGCTTACCGGCATAAGCCCGGTACAGCTGGCAACATGCACTGCATGGCATAGCGTTGGAGCCGGAGGCGGGGCTTAGCGCGATGGGGGCGGGGCTTACCGGCATAAGCCCGGTACAGCTGGCAACATGCAATGCATTGCATAGCGTCGGCGCGGGGGGGGCGGGGCTTACCGCGTCATGCCCGGTAAAGTTTACAACTATGGCAACATGCAATGCTATCTGCCACCTCATCAGCAGACGCCACACTTTATTTCCTTTGGCGCTTGGTCGGCTGTTGCTTCTCATGGCATAGCAACCCCATTTTTTTACACATGTCCCCATTCAAATGGCATTTCTGTAGAGGCAGCACGGTGGCTCAGTGGTTAGCACAGTAGCCTTGCAGCGCAGTGGTCCTGGGTTCAAATCCCACTAAGGGCAAGATCTGCAAAGAGTTTGAATGTTCTCTGTGTTTGCGTAGGTTCTGTCTGGGTACTCCGGTTTCCTCCCTAAAACAAACATAATATATATAAATTGGATTGCATAGCATTGTGTTGGCGCAGGGGGCGGGGCTTGCCGGCTTAAGCCCGGTTCTGTGGCATCATGCAATGCTTACTGCCACCTCTCAAGGAGACGCAACACTTTTTTCCTTTTGGCGCCGGGTCCGCTGTTACTTTTTATGGCATTGCACTGCCATTTGTATTTTTAAACAAGCCCCCGCAATGGGGGCGGGGCTTACCGGATTAAGCCGGTACAGTTGGCAACATAAAGAGCATGGCATAGCGTCGGAGCCAGGGGCGGGGCTTACCGCGATGGGGGCGGGGCTTACCGGCATAAGCCCGGTACAGCTGGCAACATGCACTGCATGGCATAGCGTCGGAGCGAGAGGCGGGGCTCACCGCGATCGGGGCGGGGCTTACCGGCATAAGCCCGGTACAGCTGTCAACATGCACTGCATGGCATAGCGTTGGAGCCGGAGGCGGGGCTTAGCGCGATGGGGGCGGGGCTTACCGGCATAAGCCCGGTACAGCTGGCAACATAAACTGCATGGCATAGCGTCGGAGCCGGGGGCGGGCTTACCGCGATGGGGGCGGGGTTTACATGCTTAAGCCCGGTACAGCTGGCAACATGCAATGCATTGCATAGCGTCGGCGCGGGGGGGCGGGGCTTACCGCGTCATTCCCGGTAAAGTTTACAACTATGGCAACATGCAATGCTATCTGCCACCTCATCAGCAGACGCCACACTTTATTTCCTTTGGCGCTTGGTCGGCTGTTGCTTCTCATGGCATAGCAACCCCATTTTTTTACACATGTCCCCATTCAAATGGCATTTCTGTAGAGGCAGCACGGTGGCTCAGTGGTTAGCACAGTAGCCTTGCAGCGCTGTGGTCCTGGGTTCAAATCCCACTAAGGGCAAGATCTGCAAAGAGTTTGAATGTTCTCTGTGTTTGCGTGGGTTCTGTCTGGGTACTCCGGTTTCCTCTTTAAAACAAACATAATATATATAAATTGGATTGCATAGCATTGTGTTGGCGCAGGGGTCGTGGCTTGCCGGCTTAAGCCCGGTTCTGTGGCATCATGCAATGCTTACTGCCACCTCTCAAGGAGACGCAACACTTTTTTCCTTTTGGCGCTGGGTTCGCTGTTACTTTTCATAGCATTGCACTGCCATTTGTATTTTTAAACAAGCCCCCGCAATGGGGGCGGGGCTTACCGGATTAAGCCGGTACAGTTGGCAACATAAAGAGCATGGCATAGCGTCGGAGCCGGGGACGGGGCTTACCGGGATGGGGGCGGGGCTTACCGGCATAAGCCCGGTACGGCTGGCAACATGCACTGCATGGCATAGCGTCGGAGCGGGAGGCAAGGCTCACCGCGATGGGGGCGGGGCTTACCGGCATAAGCCCGGTACAGCTGGCAACATAAAGAGCATGGCATAGCGTCGGAACCGGTGGCGGGGCTTACGCGATGGGGGCGGGGCTTACCGGCATAAGCCCGGTACAGCTGGCAACATGCACTGCATGGCATAGCGTCGGAGCGGGAGCCGGGGCTCACCGCGATGGGGGCGGGGCATACCGGCATAAGCCCGGTACAGCTGGCAACATGCACTGCATGGCGTAGCGTTGGAGCCGGAGGCGGGGCTTAGCGCGATGGGGGCGGGGCTTACCGGCATAAGCCCGGTACAGCTGGCAACATAAACTGCATGGCATAGCGTCGGAGCCGGGGGCGGGCTTACCGCGATGGGGCGGGGTTTACCGGCTTAAGCCCGGTACAGCTGGCAACATGCAATGCATTGCATAGCGTCGGCGCGGGGGGGGGCGGGGCTTACCGCGTCATGCCCGGTATAGTTTACAACTATGGCAACATGCAATGCTATCTGCCACCTCATGAGCAGACGCCACACTTTATTTCCTTTGGCGCTTGGTCGGCTGTTGCTTCTCATGGCATAGCAACCCCATTTTTTTACACATGTCCCCATTCAAATGGCATTTCTGTAGAGGCAGCACGGTGGCTCAGTGGTTAGCACAGTAGCCTTGCAGCGCAGTGGTCCTGGGTTCAAATCCCACTAAGGGCAAGATCTGCAAAGAGTTTGAATGTTCTCTGTGTTTGCGTAGGTTCTGTCTGGGTACTCCGGTTTCCTCCCTAAAACAAACATAATATATATAAATTGGATTGCATAGCATTGTGTTGGCGCAGGGGGCGGGGCTTGCCGGCTTAAGCCCGGTTCTGTGGCATCATGCAATGCTTACTGCCACCTCTCAAGGAGACGCAACACTTTTTTCCTTTTGGCGCCGGGTCCGCTGTTACTTTTCATGGCATTGCACTGCCATTTGTATTTTTAAACAAGCCCCCGCAATGGGGGCGGGGCTTACCGGATTAAGCCGGTACAGTTGGCAACATAAAGAGCATGGCATAGCGTCTGAGCCGGGGGCGGAGCTTACCGGGATGGGGGCGGGGCTTACCGGCATAAGCCCGGTACGGCTGGCAACATGCACTGCATGGCATAGCGTCGGAGCGGGAGGCGGGGCTCACCGCGATGGGGGCGGGGCTTACCGGCATAAGCCCGGTACAGCTGGCAACATAAACAGCATGGCATAGCGTCGGAGCCGGGGGCGGGGCTAACCGGGATGGGGGCGGGGCTTACCGGCATAAGCCCGGTACGGCTGGCAACATGCACTGCATGGCATAGCGTCGGAGCGGGAGGCGGGGCTCACCGCGATGGGGGCGGGGCTTACCGGCATAAGCCCGGTACAGCTGTCAACATGCACTGCATGGCATAGCGTGGGCGCCGGAGGCGGGGCTTAGCGCGATGGGGGCGGGGCTTACCGGCATAAGCCCGGTACAGCTGGCAACATAAACTGCATGGCATAGCGTCGGAGCCGGGGGCGGGCTTACCGCGCTGGGGGCGGGGTTTACCGGCTTAAGCCCGGTACAGCTGGCAACATGCAATGCATTGCATAGCGTCGGCGCGGGGGGGCGGGGCTTACCGCGTCATGCCCGGTAAAGTTTACAACTATGGCAACATGCAATGCTATCTGCCACCTCATGAGCAGACGCCACACTTTATTTCCTTTGGCGCTTGGTCGGCTGTTGCTTCTCATGGCATAGCAACCCCATTTTTTTACACATGTCCCCATTCAAATGGCATTTCTGTAGAGGCAGCACGGTGGCTCAGTGGTTAGCACAGTAGCCTTGCAGCGCAGTGGTCCTGGGTTCAAATCCCACTAAGGGCAAGATCTGCAAAGAGTTTGAATGTTCTCTGTGTTTGCGTAGGTTCTGTCTTGGTACTCCGGTTTCCTGCCTAAAACAAACATAATATATGTAAATTGGATTGCATAGCATTGTGTTGGCGCAGGGGGCGGGGCTTGCCGGCTTAAGCCCGGTTCTGTGGCATCATGCAATGCTTACTGCCACCTCTCAAGGAGACGCAACACTTTTTTCCTTTTGGCGCTGGGTCCGCTGTTACTTTTCATGGCATTGCACTGCCATTTGTATTTTTAAACAAGCCCCCGCAATGGGGGCGGGGCTTACCGGATTAAGCCGGTACAGTTGGCAACATAAAGAGCATGGCATAGCGTCGGAGCCGGGGGCGGGGCTTACCGCGATGGGGGCGGGGCTTACCGGCATAAGCCCGGTACAGCTGGCAACATGCACTGCATGGCATAGCGTCGGAGCGGGAGGCGGGGCTCACCGCGATGGGGGCGGGGCTTACCGGCATAAGCCCGGTACAGCTGTCAACATGCACTGCATGGCATAGCGTTGGAGCCGGAGGCGGGGCTTAGCGCGATGGGGGCGGGGCTTACCGGCATAAGCCCGGTACAGCTGGCAACATAAACTGCATGGCATAGCGTCGGAGCCGGGGGCGGGCTTACCGCGATGGGGGCGGGGTTTACCGGCATAAGCCCGGTACAGCTGTCAACATGCACTGCATGGCATAGCGTTGGAGCCGGAGGCGGGGCTTAGCGCGATGGGGGCGGGGCTTACCGGCATAAGCCCGGTACAGCTGGCAACATAAACTGCATGGCATAGCGTCGGAGCCGGGGGCGGGCTTACCGCGATGGGGGCGGGGTTTACATGCTTAAGCCCGGTACAGCTGGCAACATGCAATGCATTGCATAGCGTCGGCGCGGGGGGGGCGGGGCTTACCGCGTCATTCCCGTTAAAGTTTACAACTATGGCAACATGCAATGCTATCTGCCACCTCATCAGCAGACGCCACACTTTATTTCCTTTGGCGCTAGGTCGGCTGTTGCTTCTCATGGCATAGCAACCCCATTTTTTTACACATGTCCCCATTCAAATGGCATTTCTGTAGAGGCAGCACGGTGGCTCAGTGGTTAGCACAGTAGCCTTGCAGCGCTGTGGTCCTGGGTTCAAATCCCACTAAGGGCAAGATCTGCAAAGAGTTTGAATGTTCTCTGTGTTTGCGTGGGTTCTGTCTGGGTACTCCGGTTTCCTCTTTAAAACAAACATAATATATATAAATTGGATTGCATAGCATTGTGTTGGCGCAGGGGTCGTGGCTTGCCGGCTTAAGCCCGGTTCTGTGGCATCATGCAATGCTTACTGCCACCTCTCAAGGAGACGCAACACTTTTTTCCTTTTGGCGCTGGGTCCGCTGTTACTTTTCATGGCATTGCACTGCCATTTGTATTTTTAAACAAGCCCCCGCAATAGGGGCGGGGCTTACCGGATTAAGCCGGTACAGTTGGCAACATAAAGAGCATGGCATAGCGTCGGAGCCGGGGGCGGGGCTTACCGGGATGGGGGCGGGGCTTACCGGCATAAGCCCGGTACGGCTGGCAACATGCACTGCATGGCATAGCGTCGGAGCGGGAGGCGGGGCTCACCGCGATGGGGGCGGGGCTTACCGGCATAAGCCCGGTACAGCTGGCAACATAAAGAGCATGGCATAGCGTCGGAGCCGGGGGCGGGGCTTACCGGGATGGGGGCGGGGCTTACCGGCATAAGCCCGGTACGGCTGGCAACATGCACTGCATGGCATAGCGTCGGAGCGGGAGGCGGGGCTCACCGCGATGGGGGCGGGGCTTACCGGCATAAGCCCGGTACAGCTGTCAACATGCACTGCATGGCAGAGCGTTGGAGCCGGAGGCGGGGCTTAGCGCGATGGGGGCGGGGCTTACCGGCATAAGCCCGGTACAGCTGGCAACATAAACTGCATGGCATAGCGTCGGAGCCGGGGGCGGGCTTACCGCGATGGGGGCGGGGTTTACCGGCTTAAGCCCGGTACAGCTGGCAACATGCAATGCATTGCATAGCGTCGGCGCGGGGGGGCGGGGCTTACCGCGTCATGCCCGGTAAAGTTTACAACTATGGCAACATGCAATGCTATCTGCCACCTCATGAGCAGACGCCACACTTTATTTCCTTTGGCGCTTGGTCGGCTGTTGCTTCTCATGGCATAGCAACCCCATTTTTTTACACATGTCCCCATTCAAATGGCATTTCTGTAGAGGCAGCACGGTGGCTCAGTGGTTAGCACAGTAGCCTTGCAGCGCAGTGGTCCTGGGTTCAAATCCCACTAAGGGCAAGATCTGCAAAGAGTTTGAATGTTCTCTGTGTTTGCGTAGGTTCTGTCTTGGTACTCCGGTTTCCTGCCTAAAACAAACATAATATATGTAAATTGGATTGCATAGCATTGTGTTGGCGCAGGGGGCGGGGCTTGCCGGCTTAAGCCCGGTTCTGTGGCATCATGCAATGCTTACTGCCACCTCTCAAGGAGACGCAACACTTTTTTCCTTTTGGCGCTGGGTCCGCTGTTACTTTTCATGGCATTGCACTGCCATTTGTATTTTTAAACAAGCCCCCGCAATGGGGGCGGGGTTTACCGGATTAAGCCGGTACAGTTGGCAACATAAAGAGCATGGCATAGCGTCGGAGCCGGGGGCGGGGCTTACCGCGATGGGGGCGGGGCTTACCGGCATAAGCCCGGTACAGCTGGCAACATGCACTGCATGGCATAGCGTTGGAGCCGGAGGCGGGGCTTAGCGCGATGGGGGCGGGGCTTACCGGCATAAGCCCGGTACAGCTGGCAACATAAACTGCATGGCATAGCGTCGGAGCCGGGGGCGGGCTTACCGCGATGGGGGCGGGGTTTACCGGCATAAGCCCGGTACAGCTGTCAACATGCACTGCATGGCATAGCGTTGGAGCCGGAGGCGGGGCTTAGCGCGATGGGGGCGGGGCTTACCGGCATAAGCCCGGTACAGCTGGCAACATAAACTGCATGGCATAGCGTCGGAGCCGGGGGCGGGCTTACCGCGATGGGGGCGGGGTTTACCGGCTTAAGCCCGGTACAGCTGGCAACATGCAATGCATTGCATAGCGTCGGCGCGGGGGGGGCGGGGCTTACCGCGTCATGCCCGGTATAGTTTACAACTATGGCAACATGCAATGCTATCTGCCACCTCATGAGCAGACGCCACACTTTATTTCCTTTGGCGCTTGGTCGGCTGTTGCTTCTCATGGCATAGCAACCCCATTTTTTTACACATGTCCCCATTCAAATGGCATTTCTGTAGAGGCAGCACGGTGGCTCAGTGGTTAGCACAGTAGCCTTGCAGCGCAGTGGTCCTGGGTTCAAATCCCACTAAGGGCAAGATCTGCAAAGAGTTTGAATGTTCTCTGTGTTTGCGTAGGTTCTGTCTGGGTACTCCGGTTTCCTCCCTAAAACAAACATAATATATATAAATTGGATTGCATAGCATTGTGTTGGCGCAGGGGGCGGGGCTTGCCGGCTTAAGCCCGGTTCTGTGGCATCATGCAATGCTTACTGCCACCTCTCAAGGAGACGCAACACTTTTTTCCTTTTGGCGCCGGGTCCGCTGTTACTTTTTATGGCATTGCACTGCCATTTGTATTTTTAAACAAGCCCCCGCAATGGGGGCGGGGCTTACCGGATTAAGCCGGTACAGTTGGCAACATAAAGAGCATGGCATAGCGTCGGAGCCGGGGGCGGGGCTTACCGCGATGGGGGCGGGGCTTACCGGCATAAGCCCGGTACAGCTGGCAACATGCACTGCATGGCATAGCGTCGGAGCGAGAGGCGGGGCTCACCGCGATGGGGGCGGGGCTTACCGGCATAAGCCCGGTACAGCTGTCAACATGCACTGCATGGCATAGCGTTGGAGCCGGAGGCGGGGCTTAGCGCGATGGGGGCGGGGCTTACCGGCATAAGCCCGGTACAGCTGGCAACATAAACTGCATGGCATAGCGTCGGAGCCGGGGGCGGGCTTACCGCGATGGGGGCGGGGTTTACATGCTTAAGCCCGGTACAGCTGGCAACATGCAATGCATTGCATAGCGTCGGCGCGGGGGGGGCGGGGCTTACCGCGTCATTCCCGGTAAAGTTTACAACTATGGCAACATGCAATGCTATCTGCCACCTCATCAGCAGACGCCACACTTTATTTCCTTTGGCGCTAGGTCGGCTGTTGCTTCTCATGGCATAGCAACCCCATTTTTTTACACATGTCCCCATTCAAATGGCATTTCTGTAGAGGCAGCACGGTGGCTCAGTGGTTAGCACAGTAGCCTTGCAGCGCTGTGGTCCTGGGTTCAAATCCCACTAAGGGCAAGATCTGCAAAGAGTTTGAATGTTCTCTGTGTTTGCGTGGGTTCTGTCTGGGTACTCCGGTTTCCTCCCTAAAACAAACATAATATATATAAATTGGATTGCATAGCATTGTGTTGGCGCAGGGGTCGTGGCTTGCCGGCTTAAGCCCGGTTCTGTGGCATCATGCAATGCTTACTGCCACCTCTCAAGGAGACGCAACACTTTTTTCCTTTTGGCGCTGGGTCCGCTGTTACTTTTCATGGCATTGCACTGCCATTTGTATTTTTAAACAAGCCCCCGCAATGGGGGCGGGGCTTACCGGATTAAGCCGGTACAGTTGGCAACATAAAGAGCATGGCATAGCGTCGGAGCCGGGGGCGGGGCTTACCGGGATGGGGGCGGGGCTTACCGGCATAAGCCCGGTACGGCTGGCAACATGCACTGCATGGCATAGCGTCGGAGCGGGAGGCGGGGCTCACCGCGATGGGGGCGGGGCTTACCGGCATAAGCCCGGTACAGCTGGCAACATAAAGAGCATGGCATAGCGTCGGAGCCGGGGGCGGGGCTTACCGGGATGGGGGCGGGGCTTACCGGCATAAGCCCGGTACGGCTGGCAACATGCACTGCATGGCATAGCGTCGGAGCGGGAGGCGGGGCTCACCGCGATGGGGGCGGGGCTTACCGGCATAAGCCCGGTACAGCTGTCAACATGCACTGCATGGCATAGCGTTGGAGCCGGAGGCGGGGCTTAGCGCGATGGGGGCGGGGCTTACCGGCATAAGCCCGGTACAGCTGGCAACATAAACTGCATGGCATAGCGTCGGAGCCGGGGGCGGGCTTACCGCGATGGGGGCGGGGTTTACCGGCTTAAGCCCGGTACAGCTGGCAACATGCAATGCATTGCATAGCGTCGGCGCGGGGGGGGCGGGGCTTACCGCGTCATGCCCGGTAAAGTTTACAACTATGGCAACATGCAATGCTATCTGCCACCTCATGAGCATACGCCACACTTTATTTCCTTTGGCGCTTGGTCGGCTGTTGCTTCTCATGGCATAGCAACCCCATTTTTTTACACATGTCCCCATTCAAATGGCATTTCTGTAGAGGCAGCACGGTGGCTCAGTGGTTAGCACAGTAGCCTTGCAGCGCAGTGGTCCTGGGTTCAAATCCCACTAAGGGCAAGATCTGCAAAGAGTTTGAATGTTCTCTGTGTTTGCGTAGGTTCTGTCTTGGTACTCCGGTTTCCTGCCTAAAACAAACATAATATATGTAAATTGGATTGCATAGCATTGTGTTGGCGCAGGGGGCGGGGCTTGCCGGCTTAAGCCCGGTTCTGTGGCATCATGCAATGCTTACTGCCACCTCTCAAGGAGACGCAACACTTTTTTCCTTTTGGCGCTGGGTCCGCTGTTACTTTTCATGGCATTGCACTGCCATTTGTATTTTTAAACAAGCCCCCGCAATGGGGGCGGGGCTTACCGGATTAAGCCGGTACAGTTGGCAACATAAAGAGCATGGCATAGCGTCGGAGCCGGGGGCGGGGCTTACCGCGATGGGGGCGGGGCTTACCGGCATAAGCCCGGTACAGCTGGCAACATGCACTGCATGGCATAGCGTCGGAGCGGGAGGCGGGGCTCACCGCGATGGGGGCGGGGCTTACCGGCATAAGCCCGGTACAGCTGTCAACATGCACTGCATGGCATAGCGTTGGAGCCGGAGGCGGGGCTTAGCGCGATGGGGGCGGGGCTTACCGGCATAAGCCCGGTACAGCTGGCAACATAAACTGCATGGCATAGCGTCGGAGCCGGGGGCGGGCTTACCGCGATGGGGGCGGGGTTTACCGGCTTAAGCCCGGTACAGCTGGCAACATGCAATGCATTGCATAGCGTCGGCGCGGGGGGGCGGGGCTTACCGCGTCATGCCCGGTAAAGTTTACAACTATGGCAACATGCAATGCTATCTGCCACCTCATCAGCAGACGCCACACTTTATTTCCTTTGGCGCTTGGTCGGCTGTTGTTTCTCATGGCATAGCAACCCCATTTTTTTACACATGTCCCCATTCAAATGGCATTTCTGTAGAGGCAGCACGGTAGCTCAGTGGTTAGCACAGTAGCCTTGCAGCGCAGTGGTCCTGGGTTCAAATCCCACTAAGGGCAAGATCTGCAAAGAGTTTGAATGTTCTCTGTGTTTGCGTGGGTTCTGTCTGGGTACTCCGGTTTCCTCCCTAAAACAAACATAATATATATAAATTGGATTGCATAGCATTGTGTTGGCGCAGGGGTCGTGGCTTGCCGGCTTAAGCCCGGTTCTGTGGCATCATGCAATGCTTACTGCCACCTCTCAAGGAGACGCAACACTTTTTTCCTTTTGGCGCTGGGTCCGCTGTTACTTTTCATGGCATTGCACTGCCATTTGTATTTTTAAACAAGCCCCCGCAATGGGGGCGGGGCTTACCGGATTAAGCCGGTACAGTTGGCAACATAAAGAGCATGGCATAGCGTCGGAGCCGGGGGCGGGGCTTACCGGGATGGGGGCGGGGCTTACCGGCATAAGCCCGGTACGGCTGGCAACATGCACTGCATGGCATAGCGTCGGAGCGGGAGGCGGGGCTCACCGCGATGGGGGCGGGGCTTACCGGCATAAGCCCGGTACAGCTGTCAACATGCACTGCATGGCATAGCGTTGGAGCCGGAGGCGGGGCTTAGCGCGATGGGGGCGGGGCTTACCGGCATAAGCCCGGTACAGCTGGCAACATAAACTGCATGGCATAGCGTCGGAGCCGGGGGCGGGCTTACCGCGATGGGGGCGGGGTTTACCGGCTTAAGCCCGGTACAGCTGGCAACATGCAATGCATTGCATAGCGTCGGCGCGGGGGGGGCGGGCCTTACCGCGTCATGCCCGGTAAAGTTTACAACTATGGCAACATGCAATGCTATCTGCCACCTCATGAGCATACGCCACACTTTATTTCCTTTGGCGCTTGGTCGGCTGTTGCTTCTCATGGCATAGCAACCCCATTTTTTTTACACATGTCCCCATTCAAATGGCATTTCTGTAGAGGCAGCACGGTGGCTCAGTGGTTAGCACAGTAGCCTTGCAGCGCAGTGGTCCTGGGTTCAAATCCCACTAAGGGCAAGATCTGCAAAGAGTTTGAATGTTCTCTGTGTTTGCGTAGGTTCTGTCTTGGTACTCCGGTTTCCTGCCTAAAACAAACATAATATATGTAAATTGGATTGCATAGCATTGTGTTGGCGCAGGGGGCGGGGCTTGCCGGCTTAAGCCCGGTTCTGTGGCATCATGCAATGCTTACTGCCACCTCTCAAGGAGACGCAACACTTTTTTCCTTTTGGCGCTGGGTCCGCTGTTACTTTTCATGGCATTGCACTGCCATTTGTATTTTTAAACAAGCCCCCGCAATGGGGGCGGGGCTTACCGGATTAAGCCGGTACAGTTGGCAACATAAAGAGCATGGCATAGCGTCGGAGCCGGGGGCGGGGCTTACCGCGATGGTGGCGGGGCTTACCGGCATAAGCCCGGTACAGCTGGCAACATGCACTGCATGGCATAGCGTCGGAGCGGGAGGCGGGGCTCACCGCGATGGGGGCGGGGCTTACCGGCATAAGCCCGGTACAGCTGTCAACATGCACTGCATGGCATAGCGTTGGAGCCGGAGGCGGGGCTTAGCGCGATGGGGGCGGGGCTTACCGGCATAAGCCCGGTACAGCTGGCAACATAAACTGCATGGCATAGCGTCGGAGCCGGGGGCGGGCTTACCGCGATGGGGGCGGGGTTTACCGGCTTAAGCCCGGTACAGCTGGCAACATGCAATGCATTGCATAGCGTCGGCGCGGGGGGGCGGGGCTTACCGCGTCATGCCCGGTAAAGTTTACAACTATGGCAACATGCAATGCTATCTGCCACCTCATCAGCAGACGCCACACTTTATTTCCTTTGGCGCTTGGTCGGCTGTTGTTTCTCATGGCATAGCAACCCCATTTTTTTACACATGTCCCCATTCAAATGGCATTTCTGTAGAGGCAGCACGGTAGCTCAGTGGTTAGCACAGTAGCCTTGCAGCGCAGTGGTCCTGGGTTCAAATCCCACTAAGGGCAAGATCTGCAAAGAGTTTGAATGTTCTCTGTGTTTGCGTAGGTTCTGTCTGGGTACTCCGGTTTCCTCCCTAAAACAAACATAATATATATAAATTGGATTGCATAGCATTGTGTTGGCGCAGGGGGCGGGGCTTGCCGGCTTAAGCCCGGTTCTGTGGCATCATGCAATGCTTACTGCAACCTCTCAAGGAGACGCAACACTTTTTTCCTTTTGGCGCTGGGTCCGCTGTTACTTTTCATGGCATTGCACTGCCATTTGTATTTTTAAACAAGCCCCCGCAATGGGGGCGGGGCTTACCGGATTAAGCCGGTACAGTTGGCAACATAAAGAGCATGGCATAGCGTCGGAGCCGGGGGCGGGGCTTACCGCGATGGGGGCGGGGCTTACCGGCATAAGCCCGGTACAGCTGGCAACATGCACTGCATGGCATAGCGTCGGAGCGAGAGGCGGGGCTCACCGCGATGGGGGCGGGGCTTACCGGCATAAGCCCGGTACAGCTGGCAACATGCACTGCATGGCATAGCGTTGGAGCCGGAGGCGGGGCTTAGCGCGATGGGGGCGGGGTTAACCGGCATAAGCCCGGTACAGCTGGCAACATAAACTGCATGGCATAGCGTCGGAGCCGGGGGCGGGCTTACCGCGATGGGGGCGGGGTTTACCGGCTTAAGCCCGGTACAGCTGGCAACATGCAATGCATTGCATAGCGTCGGCGCGGGGGGGCGGGGCTTACCGCGTCTTGCCCGGGAAAGTTTACAACTATGGCAACATGCAATGCTATCTGCCACCTCATCAGCAGACGCCACACTTTATTTCCTTTGGCGCTTGCTCGGCTGTTGCTTCTCATGGCATAGCAACCCCATTTTTTTTACACATGTCCCCATTCAAATGGCATTTCTGTAGAGGCAGCACGGTGGCTCAGTGGTTAGCACAGTAGCTTTGCAGCGCAGTGGTCCTGGGTTCAAATCCCACTAAGGGCAAGATCTGCAAAGAGTTTGAATGTTCTCTGTGTTTGCGTAGGTTCTGTCTGGGTACTCCGGTTTCCTGCCTAAAACAAACATAATATATATAAATTGGATTGCATAGCATTGTGTTGGCGCAGGGGGCGGGGCTTGCCGGCTTAAGCCCGGTTCTGTGGCAACATGCAATGCTTACTGCCACCTCTCAAGAAGACGCAACACTTTTTTCCTTTTGGCGCTGGGTCCGCTGTTACTTTTCATGGCATTGCACTGCCATTTGTATTTTTAAACAAGCCCCCGCAATGGGGGCGGGGCTTACCGGATTAAGCCGGTACAGTTGGCAACATAAAGAGCATGGCATAGCGTCGGAGCCGGGGGCGGGGCTTACCGCGATGGGGGCGGGGCTTACCGGCATAAGCCCGGTACAGCTGGCAACATGCACTGCATGGCATAGCGTCGGAGCGAGAGGCGGGGCTCACCGCGATGGGGCGGGGCTTACCGGCATAAGCCCGGTACAGCTGGCAACATGCACTGCATGGCATAGCGTTGGAGCCGGAGGCGGGGCTTAGCGCGATGGGGGCGGGGCTTACCGGCATAAGCCCGGTACAGCTGGCAACATAAACTGCATGGCATAGCGTCGGAGCCGGGGGCGGGCTTACCGCGATGGGGGCGGGGTTTACCGGCTTAAGCCCGGTACAGCTGGCAACATGCAATGCATTGCATAGCGTCGGCGCGGGGGGGTGCGGGGCTTACCGCGTCATGCCCGGTAAAGTTTACAACTATGGCAACATGCAATGCTATCTGCCACCTCATCAGCAGACGCCACACTTTATTTCCTTTGGCGCTTGGTCGGCTGTTGCTTCTCATGGCATAGCAACCCCATTTTTTTACACATATCCCCATTCAAATGGCATTTCTGTAGAGGCAGCACGGTGGCTCAGTGGTTAGCACAGTAGCCTTGCAGCGCAGTGGTCCTGGGTTCAAATCCCACTAAGGGCAAGATCTGCAAAGAGTTTGAATGTTCTCTGTGTTTGCGTAGGTTCTGTCTGGGTACTCCGGTTTCCTCCCTAAAACAAACATAATATATATAAATTGGATTGCATAGCATTGTGTTGGCGCAGGGGGCGGGGCTTGCCGGCTTAAGCCCGGTTCTGTGGCATCATGCAATGCTTATTGCCACCTCTCAAGGAGACGCAACACTTTTTTCCTTTTGGCGCTGGGTCCGCTGTTACTTTTCATGGCATTGCACTGCCATTTGTATTTTTAAACAAGCCCCCGCAATGGGGGCGGGGCTTACCGGATTAAGCCGGTACAGTTGGCAACATAAAGAGCATGGCATAGCGTCGGAGCCGGGGGCGGGGCTTACCGCGATGGGGGCGGGGCTTACCGGCATAAGCCCGGTACAGCTGGCAACATGCACTGCATGGCATAGCGTCGGAGCGAGAGGCGGGGCTCACCGCGATGGGGGCGGGGCTTACCGGCATAAGCCCGGTACAGCTGGCAACATGCACTGCATGGCATAGCGTTGGAGCCGGAGGCGGGGCTTAGCGCGATGGGGGCGGGGCTTACCGGCATAAGCCCGGTACAGCTGGCAACATAAACTGCATGGCATAGCGTCGGAGCCGGGGGCGGGCTTACCGCGATGGGGGCGGGGTTTACCGGCTTAAGCCCGGTACAGCTGGCAACATGCAATGCATTGCATAGCGTCGGCGCGGGGGGGGCGGGGCTTACCGCGTCATGCCCGGTAAAGTTTACAACTATGGCAACATGCAATGCTATCTGCCACCTCATCAGCAGACGCCACACTTTATTTCCTTTGGCGCTTGGTCGGCTGTTGCTTCTCATGGCATAGCAACCCCATTTTTTTACACATGTCCCCATTCAAATGGAATTTCTGTAGAGGCAACATGGTGGCTCAGTGGTTAGCACAGTAGCCTTGCAGCGCTGCGGTCCTGGGTTCAAATCCCACTAAGGGCAAGATCTGTAAAGAGTTTGAATGTTCTCTGTGTTTGCGTGGGTTCTGTCTGGGTACTCCGGTTTCCTCCCTAAAGCAAACATAATATATATAAATTGGATTGCATAGCATTGTGTTGGCGCAGGGGGCGGGGCTTGCCGGCTTAAGCCCGGTTCTGTGGCATCATGCAATGCTTACTGCCACCTCTCAAGGAGACGCAACACTTTTTTTCCTTTTTGGCGCTGGGTCCGCTGTTACTTTTCATGGCATTGCACTGCCATTTGTATTTTTAAACAAGCCCCCGCAATGGGGGCGGGGCTTACCGGATTAAGCCGGTACAGTTGGCAACATAAAGAGCATGGCATAGCGTCGGAGCCGGGGGCGGGGCTTACCGCGATGGGGGCGGGGCTTACCGGCATAAGCCCGGTACAGCTGGCAACATGCACTGCATGGCATAGCGTCGGAGCGAGAGGCGGGGCTCACCGCGATGGGGCGAGGCTTACCGGCATAAGCCCGGTACAGCTGGCAACATGCACTGCATGGCATAGCGTTGGAGCCGGAGGCGGGGCTTAGCGCGATGGGGGCGGGGCTTACCGGCATAAGCCCGGTACAGCTGGCAACATAAACTGCATGGCATAGCGTCGGAGCCGGGGGCGGGGCTTACCGCGATGGGGGCGGGGTTTACCGGCTTAAGCCCGGTACAGCTGGCAACATGCAATGCATTGCATAGCGTCGGCGCGGGGGGGTGCGGGGCTTACCGCGTCATGCCCGGTAAAGTTTACAACTATGGCAACATGCAATGCTATCTGCCACCTCATCAGCAGACGCCACACTTTATTTCCTTTGGCGCTTGGTCGGCTGTTGCTTCTCATGGCATAGCAACCCCATTTTTTTACACATGTCCCCATTCAAATGGCATTTCTGTAGAGGCAGCACGGTGGCTCAGTGGTTAGCACAGTAGCCTTGCAGCGCAGTGGTCCTGGGTTCAAATCCCACTAAGGGCAAGATCTGCAAAGAGTTTGAATGTTCTCTGTGTTTGCGTAGGTTCTGTCTTGGTACTCCGGTTTCCTCCCTAAAACAAACATAATATATATAAATTGGATTGCATAGCATTGTGTTGGCGCAGGGGGCGGGGCTTGCCGGCTTAAGCCCGGTTCTGTGGCATCATGCAATGCTTACTGCCACCTCTCAAGGAGACGCAACACTTTTTTCCTTTTGGCGCCGGGTCCGCTGTTACTTTTTATGGCATTGCACTGCCATTTGTATTTTTAAACAAGCCCCCGCAATGGGGGCGGGGCTTACCGGATTAAGCCGGTACAGTTGGCAACAAAAAGAGCATGGCATAGCGTCGGAGCCGGGGGCGGGGCTTACCGCGATGGGGGCGGGGCTTACCGGCATAAGCCCGGTACAGCTGGCAACATGCACTGCATGGCATAGCGTCGGAGCGGGAGGCGGGGCTCACCGCGATGGGGGCGGGGCTTACCGGCATAAGCCCGGTACAGCTGTCAACATGCACTGCATGGCATAGCGTTGGAGCCGGAGGCGGGGCTTAGCGCGATGGGGGCGGGGCTTACCGGCATAAGCCCGGTACAGCTGGCAACATAAACTGCATGGCATAGCGTCGGAGCCGGGGGGGGGCTTACCGCGATGGGGGCGGGGTTTACCGGCTTAAGCCCGGTACAGCTGGCAACATGAAATGCATTGCATAGCGTCGGCGCGGGGGGGCGGGGCTTACCGCGTCATGCCCGGTAAAGTTTACAACTATGGCAACATGCAATGCTATCTGCCACCTCATCAGCAGACGCCACACTTTATTTCCTTTGGCGCTTGGTCGGCTGTTGTTTCTCATGGCATAGCAACCCCATTTTTTTACACATGTCCCCATTCAAATGGCATTTCTGTAGAGGCAGCACGGTAGCTCAGTGGTTAGCACAGTAGCCTTGCAGCGCAGTGGTCCTGGGTTCAAATCCCACTAAGGGCAAGATCTGCAAAGAGTTTGAATGTTCTCTGTGTTTGCGTAGGTTCTGTCTGGGTACTCCGGTTTCCTCCCTAAAACAAACATAATATATATAAATTGGATTGCATAGCATTGTGTTGGCGCAGGGGGCGGGGCTTGCCGGCTTAAGCCCGGTTCTGTGGCATCATGCAATGCTTACTGCAACCTCTCAAGGAGACGCAACACTTTTTTCCTTTTGGCGCTGGGTCCGCTGTTACTTTTCATGGCATTGCACTGCCATTTGTATTTTTAAACAAGCCCCCGCAATGGGGGCGGGGCTTACCGGATTAAGCCGGTACAGTTGGCAACATAAAGAGCATGGCATAGCGTCGGAGCCGGGGGCGGGGCTTACCGCGATGGGGGCGGGGCTTACCGGCATAAGCCCGGTACAGCTGGCAACATGCACTGCATGGCATAGCGTCGGAGCGGGAGGCGGGGCTCACCGCGATGGGGGCGGGGCTTACCGGCATAAGCCCGGTACAGCTGTCAACATGCACTGCATGGCATAGCGTTGGAGCCGGAGGCGGGGCTTAGCGCGATGGGGGCGGGGCTTACCGGCATAAGCCCGGTACAGCTGGCAACATAAACTGCATGGCATAGCGTCGGAGCCGGGGGCGGGCTTACCGCGATGGGGGCGGGGTTTACCGGCTTAAGCCCGGTACAGCTGGCAACATGCAATGCATTGCATAGCGTCGGCGCGGGGGGGGCGGGGCTTACCGCGTCATGCCCGGTAAAGTTTACAACTATGGCAACATGCAATGCTATCTGCCACCTCATCAGCAGACGCCACACTTTATTTCCTTTGGCGCTTGGTCGGCTGTTGCTTCTCATGGCATAGCAACCCCATTTTTTTACACATGTCCCCATTCAAATGGCATTTCTGTAGAGGCAGCACGGTAGCTCAGTGGTTAGCACAGTAGCCTTGCAGCGCAGTGGTCCTGGGTTCAAATCCCACTAAGGGCAAGATCTGCAAAGAGTTTGAATGTTCTCTGTGTTTGCGTAGGTTCTGTCTGGGTACTCCGGTTTCCTCCCTAAAACAAACATAATATATATAAATTGGATTGCATAGCATTGTGTTGGCGCAGGGGGCGGGGCTTGCCGGCTTAAGCCCGGTTCTGTGGCATCATGCAATGCTTACTGCAACCTCTCAAGGAGACGCAACACTTTTTTCCTTTTGGCGCTGGGTCCGCTGTTACTTTTCATGGCATTGCACTGCCATTTGTATTTTTAAACAAGCCCCCGCAATGGGGGCGGGGCTTACCGGATTAAGCCGGTACAGTTGGCAACATAAAGAGCATGGCATAGCGTCGGAGCCGGGGGCGGGGCTTACCGCGATGGGGGCGGGGCTTACCGGCATAAGCCCGGTACAGCTGGCAACATGCACTGCATGGCATAGCGTCGGAGCGAGAGGCGGGGCTCACCGCGATGGGGCGAGGCTTACCGGCATAAGCCCGGTACAGCTGGCAACATGCACTGCATGGCATAGCGTTGGAGCCGGAGGCGGGGCTTAGCGCGATGGGGGCGGGGCTTACCGGCATAAGCCCGGTACAGCTGGCAACATAAACTGCATGGCATAGCGTCGGAGCCGGGGGCGGGGCTTACCGCGATGGGGGCGGGGTTTACCGGCTTAAGCCCGGTACAGCTGGCAACATGCAATGCATTGCATAGCGTCGGCGCGGGGGGGTGCGGGGCTTACCGCGTCATGCCCGGTAAAGTTTACAACTATGGCAACATGCAATGCTATCTGCCACCTCATCAGCAGACGCCACACTTTATTTCCTTTGGCGCTTGGTCGGCTGTTGCTTCTCATGGCATAGCAACCCCATTTTTTTACACATGTCCCCATTCAAATGGCATTTCTGTAGAGGCAGCACGGTGGCTCAGTGGTTAGCACAGTAGCCTTGCAGCGCAGTGGTCCTGGGTTCAAATCCCACTAAGGGCAAGATCTGCAAAGAGTTTGAATGTTCTCTGTGTTTGCGTAGGTTCTGTCTTGGTACTCCGGTTTCCTCCCTAAAACAAACATAATATATATAAATTGGATTGCATAGCATTGTGTTGGCGCAGGGGGCGGGGCTTGCCGGCTTAAGCCCGGTTGCTGTGGCATCATGCAATGCTTACTGCCACCTCTCAAGGAGACGCAACACTTTTTTCCTTTTGGCGCCGGGTCCGCTGTTACTTTTTATGGCATTGCACTGCCATTTGTATTTTTAAACAAGCCCCCGCAATGGGGGCGGGGCTTACCGGATTAAGCCGGTACAGTTGGCAACATAAAGAGCATGGCATAGCGTCGGAGCCGGGGGCGGGGCTTACCGCGATGGGGGCGGGGCTTACCGGCATAAGCCCGGTACAGCTGGCAACATGCACTGCATGGCATAGCGTCGGAGCGGGAGGCGGGGCTCACCGCGATGGGGGCGGGGCTTACCGGCATAAGCCCGGTACAGCTGTCAACATGCACTGCATGGCATAGCGTTGGAGCCGGAGGCGGGGCTTAGCGCGATGGGGGCGGGGCTTACCGGCATAAGCCCGGTACAGCTGGCAACATAAACTGCATGGCATAGCGTCGGAGCCGGGGGCGGGCTTACCGCGATGGGGGCGGGGTTTACCGGCTTAAGCCCGGTACAGCTGGCAACATGCAATGCATTGCATAGCGTCGGCGCGGGGGGGCGGGGCTTACCGCGTCATGCCCGGTAAAGTTTACAACTATGGCAACATGCAATGCTATCTGCCACCTCATCAGCAGACGCCACACTTTATTTCCTTTGGCGCTTGGTCGGCTGTTGTTTCTCATGGCATAGCAACCCCATTTTTTTACACATGTCCCCATTCAAATGGCATTTCTGTAGAGGCAGCACGGTAGCTCAGTGGTTAGCACAGTAGCCTTGCAGCGCAGTGGTCCTGGGTTCAAATCCCACTAAGGGCAAGATCTGCAAAGAGTTTGAATGTTCTCTGTGTTTGCGTAGGTTCTGTCTGGGTACTCCGGTTTCCTCCCTAAAACAAACATAATATATATAAATTGGATTGCATAGCATTGTGTTGGCGCAGGGGGCGGGGCTTGCCGGCTTAAGCCCGGTTCTGTGGCATCATGCAATGCTTACTGCAACCTCTCAAGGAGACGCAACACTTTTTTCCTTTTGGCGCTGGGTCCGCTGTTACTTTTCATGGCATTGCACTGCCATTTGTATTTTTAAACAAGCCCCCGCAATGGGGGCGGGGCTTACCGGATTAAGCCGGTACAGTTGGCAACATAAAGAGCATGGCATAGCGTCGGAGCCGGGGGCGGGGCTTACCGCGATGGGGGCGGGGCTTACCGGCATAAGCCCGGTACAGCTGGCAACATGCACTGCATGGCATAGCGTCGGAGCGGGAGGCGGGGCTCACCGCGATGGGGGCGGGGCTTACCGGCATAAGCCCGGTACAGCTGTCAACATGCACTGCATGGCATAGCGTTGGAGCCGGAGGCGGGGCTTAGCGCGATGGGGGCGGGGCTTACCGGCATAAGCCCGGTACAGCTGGCAACATAAACTGCATGGCATAGCGTCGGAGCCGGGGGCGGGCTTACCGCGATGGGGGCGGGGTTTACCGGCTTAAGCCCGGTACAGCTGGCAACATGCAATGCATTGCATAGCGTCGGCGCGGGGGGGGGCGGGGCTTACCGCGTCATGCCCGGTAAAGTTTACAACTATGGCAACATGCAATGCTATCTGCCACCTCATCAGCAGACGCCACACTTTATTTCCTTTGGCGCTTGGTCGGCTGTTGCTTCTCATGGCATAGCAACCCCATTTTTTTACACATGTCCCCATTCAAATGGCATTTCTGTAGAGGCAGCACGGTAGCTCAGTGGTTAGCACAGTAGCCTTGCAGCGCAGTGGTCCTGGGTTCAAATCCCACTAAGGGCAAGATCTGCAAAGAGTTTGAATGTTCTCTGTGTTTGCGTAGGTTCTGTCTGGGTACTCCGGTTTCCTCCCTAAAACAAACATAATATATATAAATTGGATTGCATAGCATTGTGTTGGCGCAGGGGGCGGGGCTTGCCGGCTTAAGCCCGGTTCTGTGGCATCATGCAATGCTTACTGCAACCTCTCAAGGAGACGCAACACTTTTTTCCTTTTGGCGCTGGGTCCGCTGTTACTTTTCATGGCATTGCACTGCCATTTGTATTTTTAAACAAGCCCCCGCAATGGGGGCGGGGCTTACCGGATTAAGCCGGTACAGTTGGCAACATAAAGAGCATGGCATAGCGTCGGAGCCGGGGGCGGGGCTTACCGCGATGGGGGCGGGGCTTACCGGCATAAGCCCGGTACAGCTGGCAACATGCACTGCATGGCATAGCGTCGGAGCGGGAGGCGGGGCTCACCGCGATGGGGGCGGGGCTTACCGGCATAAGCCCGGTACAGCTGTCAACATGCACTGCATGGCATAGCGTTGGAGCCGGAGGCGGGGCTTAGCGCGATGGGGGCGGGGCTTACCGGCATAAGCCCGGTACAGCTGGCAACATAAACTGCATGGCATAGCGTCGGAGCCGGGGGCGGGCTTACCGCGATGGGGGCGGGGTTTACATGCTTAAGCCCGGTACAGCTGGCAACATGCAATGCATTGCATAGCGTCGGCGCGGGGGGGGCGGGGCTTACCGCGTCATTCCCGGTAAAGTTTACAACTATGGCAACATGCAATGCTATCTGCCACCTCATCAGCAGACGCCACACTTTATTTCCTTTGGCGCTTGGTCGGCTGTTGCTTCTCATGGCATAGCAACCCCATTTTTTTACACATGTCCCCATTCAAATGGCATTTCTGTAGAGGCAGCACGGTGGCTCAGTGGTTAGCACAGTAGCCTTGCAGCGCAGTGGTCCTGGGTTCAAATCCCACTAAGGGCAAGATCTGCAAAGAGTTTGAATGTTCTCTGTGTTTGCGTAGGTTCTGTCTTGGTACTCCGGTTTCCTGCCTAAAACAAACATAATATATGTAAATTGGATTGCATAGCATTGTGTTGGCGCAGGGGGCGGGGCTTGCCGGCTTAAGCCCGGTTCTGTGGCATCATGCAATGCTTACTGCCACCTCTCAAGGAGACGCAACACTTTTTTCCTTTTGGCGCTGGGTCCGCTGTTACTTTTCATGGCATTGCACTGCCATTTGTATTTTTAAACAAGCCCCCGCAATGGGGGCGGGGCTTACCGGATTAAGCCGGTACAGTTGGCAACATAAAGAGCATGGCATAGCGTCGGAGCCGGGGGCGGGGCTTACCGCGATGGGGGCGGGGCTTACCGGCATAAGCCCGGTACAGCTGGCAACATGCACTGCATGGCATAGCGTCGGAGCGGAAGGCGGGGCTCACCGCGATGGGGGCGGGGCTTACCGGCATAAGCCCGGTACAGCTGTCAACATGCACTGCATGGCATAGCGTTGGAGCCGGAGGCGGGGCTTAGCGCGATGGGGGCGGGGCTTACCGGCATAAGCCCGGTACAGCTGGCAACATAAACTGCATGGCATAGCGTCGGAGCCGGGGGCGGGCTTACCGCGATGGGGGCGGGGTTTACCGGCTTAAGCCCGGTACAGCTGGCAACATGCAATGCATTGCATCGCGTCGGCGCGGGGGGGCGGGGCTTACCGCGTCATGCCCGGTAAAGTTTACAACTATGGCAACATGCAATGCTATCTGCCACCTCATCAGCAGACGCCACACTTTATTTCCTTTGGCGATTGGTCGGCTGTTGTTTCTCATGGCATAGCAACCCCATTTTTTTACACATGTCCCCATTCAAATGGCATTTCTGTAGAGGCAGCACGGTAGCTCAGTGGTTAGCACAGTAGCCTTGCAGCGCAGTGGTCCTGGGTTCAAATCCCACTAAGGGCAAGATCTGCAAAGAGTTTGAATGTTCTCTGTGTTTGCGTAGGTTCTGTCTGGGTACTCCGGTTTCCTCCCTAAAACAAACATAATATATATAAATTGGATTGCATAGCATTGTGTTGGCGCAGGGGGCGGGGCTTGCCGGCTTAAGCCCGGTTCTGTGGCATCATGCAATGCTTACTGCAACCTCTCAAGGAGACGCAACACTTTTTTCCTTTTGGCGCTGGGTCCGCTGTTACTTTTCATGGCATTGCACTGCCATTTGTATTTTTAAACAAGCCCCCGCAATGGGGGCGGGGCTTACCGGATTAAGCCGGTACAGTTGGCAACATAAAGAGCATGGCATAGCGTCGGAGCCGGGGGCGGGGCTTACCGCGATGGGGGCGGGGCTTACCGGCATAAGCCCGGTACAGCTGGCAACATGCACTGCATGGCATAGCGTCGGAGCGGGAGGCGGGGCTCACCGCGATGGGGGCGGGGCTTACCGGCATAAGCCCGGTACAGCTGTCAACATGCACTGCATGGCATAGCGTTGGAGCCGGAGGCGGGGCTTAGCGCGATGGGGGCGGGGCTTACCGGCATAAGCCCGGTACAGCTGGCAACATAAACTGCATGGCATAGCGTCGGAGCCGGGGGCGGGCTTACCGCGATGGGGGCGGGGTTTACATGCTTAAGCCCGGTACAGCTGGCAACATGCAATGCATTGCATAGCGTCGGCGCGGGGGGGCGGGGCTTACCGCGTCATTCCCGGTAAAGTTTACAACTATGGCAACATGCAATGCTATCTGCCACCTCATCAGCAGACGCCACACTTTATTTCCTTTGGCGCTTGGTCGGCTGTTGCTTCTCATGGCATAGCAACCCCATTTTTTTACACATGTCCCCATTCAAATGGCATTTCTGTAGAGGCAGCACGGTGGCTCAGTGGTTAGCACAGTAGCCTTGCAGCGCAGTGGTCCTGGGTTCAAATCCCACTAAGGGCAAGATCTGCAAAGAGTTTGAATGTTCTCTGTGTTTGCGTAGGTTCTGTCTTGGTACTCCGGTTTCCTCCCTAAAACAAACATAATATATATAAATTGGATTGCATAGCATTGTGTTGGCGCAGGGGGCGGGGCTTGCCGGCTTAAGCCCGGTTCTGTGGCATCATGCAATGCTTACTGCCACCTCTCAAGGAGACGCAACACTTTTTTCCTTTGGCGCCGGGTCCGCTGTTACTTTTTATGGCATTGCACTGCCATTTGTATTTTTAAACAAGCCCCCGCAATGGGGGCGGGGCTTACCGGATTAAGCCGGTACAGTTGGCAACATAAAGAGCATGGCATAGCGTCGGAGCCGGGGGCGGGGCTTACCGCGATGGGGGCGGGGCTTACCGGCATAAGCCCGGTACAGCTGGCAACATGCACTGCATGGCATAGCGTCGGAGCGGGAGGCGGGGCTCACCGCGATGGGGGCGGGGCTTACCGGCATAAGCCCGGTACAGCTGTCAACATGCACTGCATGGCATAGCGTTGGAGCCGGAGGCGGGGCTTAGCGCGATGGGGGCGGGGCTTACCGGCATAAGCCCGGTACAGCTGGCAACATAAACTGCATGGCATAGCGTCGGAGCCGGGGGCGGGCTTACCGCGATGGGGGCGGGGTTTACCGGCTTAAGCCCGGTACAGCTGGCAACATGCAATGCATTGCATAGCGTCGGCGC
The DNA here is from genome assembly GCF_027789765.1 of Dendropsophus ebraccatus. NCBI lineage: Eukaryota > Metazoa > Chordata > Amphibia > Anura > Hylidae > Dendropsophus > Dendropsophus ebraccatus. The sequence continues at coordinate 53,550 of NW_027210060.1, read as the reverse complement.
GGGGGGGGCGGGGCTGACCGCGTCATGCCCGGTAAAGTTTACAACTATGGCAACATGCAATGCTATCTGCCACCTCATCAGCAGACGCCACACTTTATTTCCTTTGGCGCTTGGTCGGCTGTTGCTTCTCATGGCATAGCAACCCCATTTTTTTACACATGTCCCCATTCAAATGGCATTTCTGTAGAGGCAGCACGGTAGCTCAGTGGTTAGCACAGTAGCCTTGCAGCGCAGTGGTCCTGGGTTCAAATCCCACTAAGGGCAAGATCTGCAAAGAGTTTGAATGTTCTCTGTGTTTGCGTAGGTTCTGTCTGGGTACTCCGGTTTCCTCCCTAAAACAAACATAATATATATAAATTGGATTGCATAGCATTGTGTTGGCGCAGGGGGCGGGGCTTGCCGGCTTAAGCCCGGTTCTGTGGCATCATGCAATGCTTACTGCAACCTCTCAAGGAGACGCAACACTTTTTTCCTTTTGGCGCTGGGTCCGCTGTTACTTTTCATGGCATTGCACTGCCATTTGTATTTTTAAACAAGCCCCCGCAATGGGGGCGGGGCTTACCGGATTAAGCCGGTACAGTTGGCAACATAAAGAGCATGGCATAGCGTCGGAGCCGGGGGCGGGGCTTACCGCGATGGGGGCGGGGCTTACCGGCATAAGCCCGGTACAGCTGGCAACATGCACTGCATGGCATAGCGTCGGAGCGGGAGGCGGGGCTCACCGCGATGGGGGCGGGGCTTACCGGCATAAGCCCGGTACAGCTGTCAACATGCACTGCATGGCATAGCGTTGGAGCCGGAGGCGGGGCTTAGCGCGATGGGGGCGGGGCTTACCGGCATAAGCCCGGTACAGCTGGCAACATAAACTGCATGGCATAGCGTCGGAGCCGGGGGCGGGCTTACCGCGATGGGGGCGGGGGTTACCGGCATAAGCCCGGTACAGCTGGCAACATGCAATGCATTGCATAGCGTCGGCGCGGGGGGGGCGGGGCTTACCGCGTCATGCCCGGTAAAGTTTACAACTATGGCAACATGCAATGCTATCTGCCACCTCATCAGCAGACGCCACACTTTATTTCCTTTGGCGCTTGGTCGGCTGTTGCTTCTCATGGCATAGCAACCCCATTTTTTTACACATGTCCCCATTCAAATGGCATTTCTGTAGAGGCAGCACGGTAGGCTCAGTGGTTAGCACAGTAGCCTTGCAGCGCAGTGGTCCTGGGTTCAAATCCCACTAAGGGCAAGATCTGCAAAGAGTTTGAATGTTCTCTGTGTTTGCGTAGGTTCTGTCTGGGTACTCCGGTTTCCTCCCTAAAACAAACATAATATATATAAATTGGATTGCATAGCATTGTGTTGGCGCAGGGGGCGGGGCTTGCCGGCTTAAGCCCGGTTCTGTGGCATCATGCAATGCTTACTGCCACCTCTCAAGGAGACGCAACACTTTTTTCCTTTTGGCGCTGGGTCCGCTGTTACTTTTCATGGCATTGCACTGCCATTTGTATTTTTAAACAAGCCCCCGCAATGGGGGCGGGGCTTACCGGATTAAGCCGGTACAGTTGGCAACATAAAGAGCATGGCATAGCGTCGGAGCCGGGGGCGGGGCTTACCGCGATGGGGGCGGGGCTTACCGGCATAAGCCCGGTACAGCTGGCAACATGCACTGCATGGCATAGCGTCGGAGCGGGAGGCGGGGCTCACCGCGATGGGGGCGGGGCTTACCGGCATAAGCCCGGTACAGCTGTCAACATGCACTGCATGGCATAGCGTTGGAGCCGGAGGCGGGGCTTAGCGCGATGGGGGCGGGGCTTACCGGCATAAGCCCGGTACAGCTGGCAACATAAACTGCATGGCATAGCGTCGGAGCCGGGGGCGGGCTTACCGCGATGGGGGCGGGGTTTACATGCTTAAGCCCGGTACAGCTGGCAACATGCAATGCATTGCATAGCGTCGGCGCGGGGGGGGCGGGGCTTACCGCGTCATTCCCGGTAAAGTTTACAACTATGGCAACATGCAATGCTATCTGCCACCTCATCAGCAGACGCCACACTTTATTTCCTTTGGCGCTTGGTCGGCTGTTGCTTCTCATGGCATAGCAACCCCATTTTTTTACACATGTCCCCATTCAAATGGCATTTCTGTAGAGGCAGCACGGTGGCTCAGTGGTTAGCACAGTAGCCTTGCAGCGCAGTGGTCCTGGGTTCAAATCCCACTAAGGGCAAGATCTGCAAAGAGTTTGAATGTTCTCTGTGTTTGCGTAGGTTCTGTCTGGGTACTCCGGTTTCCTGCCTAAAACAAACATAATATATATAAATTGGATTGCATAGCATTGTGTTGGCGCAGGGGGCGGGGCTTGCCGGCTTAAGCCCGGTTCTGTGGCATCATGCAATGCTTACTGCCACCTCTCAAGGAGACGCAACACTTTTTTCCTTTTGGCGCTGGGTCCGCTGTTACTTTTCATGGCATTGCACTGCCATTTGTATTTTTAAACAAGCCCCCGCAATGGGGGCGGGGCTTACCGGATTAAGCCGGTACAGTTGGCAACATAAAGAGCATGGCATAGCGTCGGAGCCGGGGGCGGGGCTTACCGCGATGGGGGCGGGGCTTACCGGCATAAGCCCGGTACAGCTGGCAACATGCACTGCATGGCATAGCGTCGGAGCGGAGGCGGGGCTCACCGCGATGGGGGCGGGGCTTACCGGCATAAGCCCGGTACAGCTGGCAACATGCACTGCATGGCATAGCGTTGGAGCCGGAGGTGGGGCTTAGCGCGATGGGGGCGGGGCTTACCGGCATAAGCCCGGTACAGCTGGCAACATAAACTGCATGGCATAGCGTCGGAGCCGGGGGCGGGCTTACCGCGATGGGGGCGGGGTTTACCGGCTTAAGCCCGGTACAGCTGGCAACATGCAATGCATTGCATAGCGTCGGCGCGGGGGGGCGGGGCTTACCGCGTCATGCCCGGTAAAGTTTACAACTATGGCAACATGCAATGCTATCTGCCACCTCATCAGCAGACGCCACACTTTATTTCCTTTGGCGCTTGGTCGGCTGTTGCTTCTCATGGCATAGCAACCCCATTTTTTTACACATGTCCCCATTCAAATGGCATTTCTGTAGAGGCAGCACGGTGGCTCAGTGGTTAGCACAGTAGCCTTGCAGCGCAGTGGTCCTGGGTTCAAATCCCACTAAGGGCAAGATCTGCAAAGAGTTTGAATGTTCTCTGTGTTTGCGTAGGTTCTGTCTGGGTACTCCGGTTTCCTCCCTAAAACAAACATAATATATATAAATTGGATTGCATAGCATTGTGTTGGCGCAGGGGGCGGGGCTTGCCGGCTTAAGCCCGGTTCTGTGGCATCATGCAATGCTTACTGCCACCTCTCAAGGAGACGCAACACTTTTTTCCTTTTGGCGCTGGGTCCGCTGTTACTTTTCATGGCATTGCACTGCCATTTGTATTTTTAAACAAGCCCCCGCAATGGGGGCGGGGCTTACCGGATTAAGCCGGTACAGTTGGCAACATAAAGAGCATGGCATAGCGTCGGAGCCGGGGGCGGGGCTTACCGCGATGGGGGCGGGGCTTACCGGCATAAGCCCGGTACAGCTGGCAACATGCACTGCATGGCATAGCGTCGGAGCGGGAGGCGGGGCTCACCGCGATGGGGGCGGGGCTTACCGGCATAAGCCCGGTACAGCTGTCAACATGCACTGCATGGCATAGCGTTGGAGCCGGAGGCGGGGCTTAGCGCGATGGGGGCGGGGCTTACCGGCATAAGCCCGGTACAGCTGGCAACATAAACTGCATGGCATAGCGTCGGAGCCGGGGGCGGGCTTACCGCGATGGGGGCGGGGTTTACCGGCTTAATCCCGGTACAGCTGGCAACATGCAATGCATTGCATAGCGTCGGCGGGGGGGGGCGGGGCTTACCGCGTCATGCCCGGTAAAGTTTACAACTATGGCAACATGCAATGCTATCTGCCACCTCATCAGCAGACGCCACACTTTATTTCCTTTGGCGCTTGGTCGGCTGTTGCTTCTCATGGCATAGCAACCCCATTTTTTTACACATGTCCCCATTCAAATGGCATTTCTGTAGAGGCAGCACGGTAGCTCAGTGGTTAGCACAGTAGCCTTGCAGCGCAGTGGTCCTGGGTTCAAATCCCACTAAGGGCAAGATCTGCAAAGAGTTTGAATGTTCTCTGTGTTTGCGTAGGTTCTGTCTGGGTACTCCGGTTTCCTGCCTAAAACAAACATAATATATATAAATTGGATTGCATAGCATTGTGTTGGCGCAGGGGGCGGGGCTTGCCGGCTTAAGCCCGGTTCTGTGGCATCATGCAATGCTTACTGCCACCTCTCAAGGAGACGCAACACTTTTTTCCTTTTGGCGCTGGGTCCGCTGTTACTTTTCATGGCATTGCACTGCCATTTGTATTTTTAAACAAGCCCCCGCAATGGGGGCGGGGCTTACCGGATTAAGCCGGTACAGTTGGCAACATAAAGAGCATGGCATAGCGTCGGAGCCGGGGGCGGGGCTTACCGCGATGGGGGCGGGGCTTACCGGCATAAGCCCGGTACAGCTGGCAACATGCACTGCATGGCATAGCGTCGGAGCGGGAGGCGGGGCTCACCGCGATGGGGGCGGGGCTTACCGGCATAAGCCCGGTACAGCTGTCAACATGCACTGCATGGCATAGCGTTGGAGCCGGAGGCGGGGCTTAGCGCGATGGGGGCGGGGGTTAACGGCATAAGCCCGGTACCGCTGGCAACATAAACTGCATGGCATAGCGTCGGAGCCGGGGGCGGGCTTACCGCGATGGGGGCGGGGTTTACATGCTTATGCCCGGTACAGCTGGCAACATGCAATGCATTGCATAGCGTCGGCGCGGGGGGGCGGGGCTTACCGCGTCATTCCCGGTAAAGTTTACAACTATGGCAACATGCAATGCTATCTGCCACCTCATCAGCAGACGCCACACTTTATTTCCTTTGGACGCTTGGTCGGCTGTTGCTTCTCATGGCATAGCAACCCCATTTTTTTACACATGTCCCCATTCAAATGGCATTTCTGTAGAGGCAGCACGGTGGCTCAGTGGTTAGCACAGTAGCCTTGCAGTGGTCCTGGGTTCAAATCCCACTAAGGGCAAGATCTGCAAAGAGTTTGAATGTTCTCTGTGTTTGCGTAGGTTCTGTCTGGGTACTCCGGTTTCCTCCCTAAAACAAACATAATATATATAAATTGGATTGCATAGCATTGTGTTGGCGCAGGGGGCGGGGCTTGCCGGCTTAAGCCCGGTTCTTTGGCATCATGCAATGCTTACTGCCACCTCTCAAGGAGACGCAACACTTTTTTCCTTTTGGCGCTGGGTCCGCTGTTACTTTTCATGGCATTACACTGCCATTTGTATTTTTAAACAAGCCCCCGCAATGGGGGCGGGGCTTACCGGATTAAGCCGGTACAGTTGGCAACATAAAGAGCATGGCATAGCGTCGGAGCCGGGGGCGGGGCTTACCGCGATGGGGGCGGGGCTTACCGGCATAAGCCCGGTACAGCTGGCAACATGCACTGCATGGCATAGCGTCGGAGCGGGAGGCGGGGCTCACCGCGATGGGGGCGGGGCTTACCGGCATAAGCCCGGTACAGCTGGCAACATAAACTGCATGGCATAGCGTCGGAGCCGGGGGCGGGCTTACCGCGATGGGGGCGGGGTTTACCGGCTTAAACCCGGTACAGCTGGCAACATGCAATGCATTGCATAGCGTCGGCGCGGGGGGGGCGGGGCTTACCGCGTCATGCCCGGTAAAGTTTACAACTATGGCAACATGCAATGCTATCTGCCACCTCATGAGCAGACGCCACACTTTATTTCCTTTGGCGCTTGGTCGGCTGTTGCTTCTCATGGCATAGCAACCCCATTTTTTTACACATGTCCCCATTCAAATGGCATTTCTGTAGAGGCAGCACGGTGGCTCAGTTGTTAGCACAGTAGCCTTGCAGCGCAGTGGTCCTGGGTTCAAATCCCACTAAGGGCAAGATCTGCAAAGAGTTTGAATGTTCTCTGTGTTTGCGTAGGTTCTGTCTGGGTACTCCGGTTTCCTCCCTAAAACAAACATAATATATATAAATTGGATTGCATAGCATTGTGTTGGCGCAGGGGGCGGGGCTTGCCTGCTTAAGCCCGGTTCTGTGGCATCATGCAATGCTTACTGCCACCTCTCAAGGAGACGCAACACTTTTTTCCTTTTGGCGCTGGGTCCGCTGTTACTTTTCATGGCATTGCACTGCCATTTGTATTTTTAAACAAGCCCCCGCAATGGGGGCGGGGCTTACCGGATTAAGCCGGTACAGTTGGCAACATAAAGAGCATGGCATAGCGTCGGAGCCGGGGGCGGGGCTTACCGCGATGGGGGCGGGGCTTACCGGCATAAGCCCGGTACAGCTGGCCACATGCACTGCATGGCATAGCGTCGGAGCGAGAGGCGGGGCTCACCGCGATGGGGGCGGGGCTTACCGGCATAAGCCCGGTACAGCTGGCAACATGCACTGCATGGCATAGCGTTGGAGCCGGAGGCGGGGCTTAGCGCGATGGGGGCGGGGCTTACCGGCATAAGCCCGGTACAGCTGGCAACATAAACTGCATGGCATAGCGTCGGAGCCGGGGGCGGGCTTACCGCGATGGGGGCGGGGTTTACCGGCTTAAGCCCGGTACAGCTGGCAACATGCAATGCATTGCATAGCGTCGGCGCGGGGGGGGCGGGGCTTACCGCGTCATGCCCGGTAAAGTTTACAACTATGGCAACATGCAATGCTATCTGCCACCTCATGAGCAGACGCCACACTTTATTTCCTTTGGCGCTTGGTCGGCTGTTGCTTCTCATGGCATAGCAACCCCATTTTTTTACACATGTCCCCATTCAAATGGCATTTCTGTAGAGGCAGCACGGTGGCTCAGTTGTTAGCACAGTAGCCTTGCAGCGCAGTGGTCCTGGGTTCAAATCCCACTAAGGGCAAGATCTGCAAAGAGTTTGAATGTTCTCTGTGTTTGCGTAGGTTCTGTCTGGGTACTCCGGTTTCCTCCCTAAAACAAACATAATATATATAAATTGGATTGCATAGCATTGTGTTGGCGCAGGGGGCGGGGCTTGCCTGCTTAAGCCCGGTTCTGTGGCATCATGCAATGCTTACTGCCACCTCTCAAGGAGACGCAACACTTTTTTCCTTTTGGCGCTGGGTCCGCTGTTACTTTTCATGGCATTGCACTGCCATTTGTATTTTTAAACAAGCCCCCGCAATGGGGGCGGGGCTTACCGGATTAAGCCGGTACAGTTGGCAACATAAAGAGCATGGCATAGCGTCGGAGCCGGGGGCGGGGCTTACCGCGATGGGGGCGGGGCTTACCGGCATAAGCCCGGTACAGCTGGCCACATGCACTGCATGGCATAGCGTCGAAGCGAGAGGCGGGGCTCACCGCGATGGGGGCGGGGCTTACCGGCATAAGCCTGGTACAGCTGGCAACATGCACTGCATGGCATAGCGTTGGAGCCGGAGGCGGGGCTTAGCGCGATGGGGGCGGGGCTTACCGGCATAAGCCCAATACAGCTGGCAACATAAACTGCATGGCATAGCGTCGGAGCCGGGGGCGGGGCTTACCGCGATGGGGGCGGGGTTTACCGGCTTAAGCCCGGTACAGCTGGCAACATGCAATGCATTGCATAGCGTCGGCGCGGGGGGGTGCGGGGCTTACCGCGTCATGCCCGGTAAAGTTTACAACTATGGCAACATGCAATGCTATCTGCCACCTCATCAGCAGACGCCACACTTTATTTCCTTTGGCGCTTGGTCGGCTGTTGCTTCTCATGGCATAGCAACCCCATTTTTTTACACATGTCCCCATTCAAATGGAATTTCTGTAGAGGCAGCACGGTGGCTCAGTGGTTAGCACAGTAGCCTTGCAGCGCAGTGATCCTGGGTTCCAATCCCACTAAGGGCAAGATCTGCAAAGAGTTTGAATGTTCTCTGTGTTTGCGTAGGTTCTGTCTGGGTACTCCGGTTTCCTCCCTAAAACAAACATAATATATATAAATTGGATTGCATAGCATTGTTTTGGCGCAGGGGGCGGAACTTGCCGGCTTAAGCCCGGTTCTTTGGCATCATGCAATGCTTACTGCCACCTCTCAAGGAGACGCAACACTTTTTTCCTTTTGGCGCTGGGTCCGCTGTTACTTTTCATGGCATTACACTGCCATTTGTATTTTTAAACAAGCCCCCGCAATGGGGGCGGGGCTTACCGGATTAAGCCGGTACAGTTGGCAACATAAAGAGCATGGCATAGCATCGGAGCCGGGGGCGGGGCTTACCGCGATGGGGGCGGGGCTTACCGGCATAAGCCCGGTACAGCTGGCAACATGCACTGCATGGCATAGCGTCGGAGCGGGAGGCGGGGCTCACCGCGATGGGGGCGGGGCTTACCGGCATAAGCCCGGTACAGCTGTCAACATGCACTGCATGGCATAGCGTTGGAGCCGGAGGCGGGGCTTAGCGCGATGGGGGCGGGGCTTACCGGCATAAGCCCGGTACAGCTGGCAACATAAACTGCATGGCATAGCGTCGGAGCCGGGGGCGGGCCTACCGCGATGGGGGCGGGATTTACCGGCTTAAGCCCGGTACAGCTGGCAACATGCAATGCATTGCATAGCGTCGGCGCGGGGGGGCGGGGCTTACCGCGTCATGCCCGGTAAAGTTTACAACTATGGCAACATGCAATGCTATCTGCCACCTCATCAGCAGACGCCACACTTTATTTCCTTTGGCGCTTGGTCGGCTGTTGCTTCTCATGGCATAGCAACCCCATTTTTTTACACATGTCCCCATTCAAATGGCATTTCTGTAGAGGCAGCACGGTGGCTCAGTGGTTAGCACAGTAGCCTTGCAGCGCAGTGGTCCTGGGTTCAAATCCCACTAAGGGCAAGATCTGCAAAGAGTTTGAATGTTCTCTGTGTTTGCGTAGGTTCTGTCTGGGTACTCCGGTTTCCTGCCTAAAACAAACATAATATATATAAATTGGATTGCATAGCATTGTGTTGGCGCCTGGGGCGGGGCTTGCCGGCTTAAGCCCGGTTCTGTGGCATCATGCAATGCTTACTGCCACCTCTCAAGGAGACGCAACGCTTTTTTCCTTTTGGCGCTGGGTCCGCTGTTACTTTTCATGGCATTGCACTGCCATTTGTATTTTTAAACAAGTCCCCCGCAATGGGGGCGGGGCTTACCGGATTAAGCCGGTACAGTTGGCAACATAAAGAGCATGGCATAGCGTCGGAGCCGGGGGCGGGGCTTACCGCGATGGGGGCGGGGCTTACCGGCATAAGCCCGGTACAGCTGGCAACATGCACTGCATGGCATAGCGTCGGAGCGAGAGGCGGGGCTCACCGCGATGGGGGCGGGGCTTACCGGCATAAGCCCGGTACAGCTGGCAACATGCACTGCATGGCATAGCGTTGGAGCCGGAGGCGGGGCTTAGCGCGATGGGGGCGGGGCTTACCGGCATAAGCCCGGTACAGCTGGCAACATAAACTGCATGGCATAGCGTCGGCGCGGGGGGGCGGGCTTACCGCGATGGGGGCGGGGTTTACCGGCTTAAGCCCGGTACAGCTGGCAACATGCACTGCATGGCATAGCGTCGGAGCGGGAGGCGGGGCTCACCGCGATGGGGGCGGGGCTTACCGGCATAAGCCCGGTACAGCTGTCAACATGCACTGCATGGCATAGCGTTGGAGCCGGAGGCGGGGCTTAGCGCGATGGGGGCGGGGCTTACCGGCATAAGCCCGGTACAGCTGGCAACATAAACTGCATGGCATAGCGTCGGAGCCGGGGGCGGGCTTACCGCGATGGGGGCGGGGTTTACCGGCTTAAGCCCGGTACAGCTGGCAACATGCAATGCATTGCATAGCGTCGGCGCGGGGGGGTGCGGGGCTTACCGCGTCATGCCCGGTAAAGTTTACAACTATGGCAACATGCAATGCTATCTGCCACCTCATCAGCAGACGCCACACTTTATTTCCTTTGGCGCTTGGTCGGCTGTTGCTTCTCATGGCATAGCAACCCCATTTTTTTACACATGTCCCCATTCAAATGGAATTTCTGTAGAGGCAGCACGGTGGCTCAGTGGTTAGCACAGTAGCCTTGCAGCGCAGTGATCCTGGGTTCCAATCCCACTAAGGGCAAGATCTGCAAAGAGTTTGAATGTTCTCTGTGTTTGCGTAGGTTCTGTCTGGGTACTCCGGTTTCCTCCCTAAAACAAACATAATATATATAAATTGGATTGCATAGCATTGTTTTGGCGCAGGGGGCGGGGCTTGCCGGCTTCAGCCCGGTTCTTTGGCATCATGCAATGCTTACTGCCACCTCTCAAGGAGACGCAACACTTTTTTCCTTTTGGCGCTGGGTCCGCTGTTACTTTTCATGGCATTACACTGCCATTTGTATTTTTAAACAAGCCCCCGCAATGGGGGCGGGGCTTACCGGATTAAGCCGGTACAGTTGGCAACATAAAGAGCATGGCATAGCATCGGAGCCGGGGGCGGGGCTTACCGCGATGGGGGCGGGGCTTACCGGCATAAGCCCGGTACAGCTGGCAACATGCACTGCATGGCATAGCGTCGGAGCGGGAGGCGGGGCTCACCGCGATGGGGGCGGGGCTTACCGGCATAAGCCCGGTACAGCTGTCAACATGCACTGCATGGCATAGCGTTGGAGCCGGAGGCGGGGCTTAGCGCGATGGGGGCGGGGCTTATCGGCATAAGCCCGGTACAGCTGGCAACATAAACTGCATGGCATAGCGTCGGAGCCGGGGGCGGGCCTACCGCGATGGGGGCGGGATTTACCGGCTTAAGCCCGGTACAGCTGGCAACATGCAATGCATTGCATAGCGTCGGCGCGGGGGGGCGGGGCTTACCGCGTCATGCCCGGTAAAGTTTACAACTATGGCAACATGCAATGCTATCTGCCACCTCATCAGCAGACGCCACACTTTATTTCCTTTGGCGCTTGGTCGGCTGTTGCTTCTCATGGCATAGCAACCCCATTTTTTTACACATGTCCCCATTCAAATGGCATTTCTGTAGAGGCAGCACGGTGGCTCAGTGGTTAGCACAGTAGCCTTGCAGCGCAGTGGTCCTGGGTTCAAATCCCACTAAGGGCAAGATCTGCAAAGAGTTTGAATGTTCTCTGTGTTTGCGTAGGTTCTGTCTGGGTACTCCGGTTTCCTGCCTAAAACAAACATAATATATATAAATTGGATTGCATAGCATTGTGTTGGCGCATGGGGCGGGGCTTGCCGGCTTAAGCCCGGTTCTGTGGCATCATGCAATGCTTACTGCCACCTCTCAAGGAGACGCAACGCTTTTTTCCTTTTGGCGCTGGGTCCGCTGTTACTTTTCATAGCATTGCACTGCCATTTGTATTTTTAAACAAGCCCCCGCAATGGGGGCGGGGCTTACCGGATTAAGCCGGTACAGTTGGCAACATAAAGAGCATGGCATAGCGTCGGAGCCGGGGGCGGGGCTTACCGCGATGGGGGCGGGGCTTACCGGCATAAGCCCGGTACAGCTGGCAACATGCACTGCATGGCATAGCGTCGGAGCGAGAGGCGGGGCTCACCGCGATGGGGGCGGGGCTTACCGGCATAAGCCCGGTACAGCTGGCAACATGCACTGCATGGCATAGCGTTGGAGCCGGAGGCGGGGCTTAGCGCGATGGGGGCGGGGCTTACCGGCATAAGCCCGGTACAGCTGGCAACATAAACTGCATGGCATAGCGTCGGAGCCGGGGGCGGGCTTACCGCGATGGGGGCGGGGTTTACCGGCTTAAGCCCGGTACAGCTGGCAACATGCAATGCATTGCATAGCGTCGGCGCGGGGGGGGCGGGGCTTACCGCGTCATGCCCGGTAAAGTTTACAACTATGGCAACATGCAATGCTATCTGCCACCTCATGAGCAGACGCCACACTTTATTTCCTTTGGCGCTTGGTCGGCTGTTGCTTCTCATGGCATAGCAACCCCATTTTTTTACACATGTCCCCATTCAAATGGCATTTCTGTAGAGGCAGCACGGTAGCTCAGTGGTTAGCACAGTAGCCTTGCAGCGCAGTGGTCCTGGGTTCAAATCCCACTAAGGGCAAGATCTGCAAAGAGTTTGAATGTTCTCTGTGTTTGCGTAGGTTCTGTCTTGGTACTCCGGTTTCCTGCCTAAAACAAACATAATATATGTAAATTGGATTGCATAGCATTGTGTTGGCGCAGGGGGCGGGGCTTGCCGGCTTAAGCCCGGTTCTGTGGCATCATGCAATGCTTACTGCCACCTCTCAAGGAGACGTAACACTTTTTTCCTTTTGGCGCTGGGTCCGCTGTTACTTTTCATGGCATTGCACTGCCATTTGTATTTTTAAACAAGCCCCCGCAATGGGGGCGGGGCTTACCGGATTAAGCCGGTACAGTTGGCAACATAAAGAGCATGGCATAGCGTCGGAGCCGGGGGCGGGGCTTACCGCGATGGGGGCGGGGCTTACCGGCATAAGCCCGGTACAGCTGGCAACATGCACTGCATGGCATAGCGTCGGAGCGGGAGGCGGGGCTCACCGCGATGGGGGCGGGGCTTACCGGCATAAGCCCGGTACAGCTGTCAACATGCACTGCATGGCATAGCGTTGGAGCCGGAGGCGGGGCTTAGCGCGATGGGGGCGGGGCTTAACGGCATAAGCCCGGTACAGCTGGCAACATAAACTGCATGGCATAGCGTCGGAGCCGGGGGCGGGCTTACCGCGATGGGGGTGGGGTTTACATGCTTAAGCCCGGTACAGCTGGCAACATGCAATGCATTGCATAGCGTCGGCGCGGGGGGGCGGGGCTTACCGCGTCATTCCCGGTAAAGTTTACAACTATGGCAACATGCAATGCTATCTGCCACCTCATCAGCAGACGCCACACTTTATTTCCTTTGACGCTTGGTCGGCTGTTGCTTCTCATGGCATAGCAACCCCATTTTTTTACACATGTCCCCATTCAAATGGCATTTCTGTAGAGGCAGCACGGTGGCTCAGTGGTTAGCACAGTAGCCTTGCAGTGGTCCTGGGTTCAAATCCCACTAAGGGCAAGATCTGCAAAGAGTTTGAATGTTCTCTGTGTTTGCGTAGGTTCTGTCTGGGTACTCCGGTTTCCTCCCTAAAACAAACATAATATATATAAATTGGATTGCATAGCATTGTGTTGGCGCAGGGGGCGGGGCTTGCCGGCTTAAGCCCGGTTCTGTGGCATCATGCAATGCTTACTGCAACCTCTCAAGGAGACGCAACACTTTTTTCCTTTTGGCGCTGGGTCCGCTGTTACTTTTCATGGCATTGCACTGCCATTTGTATTTTTAAACAAGCCCCCGCAATGGGGGCGGGGCTTACCGGATTAAGCCGGTACAGTTGGCAACATAAAGAGCATGGCATAGCGTCGGAGCCGGGGGCGGGGCTTACCGCGATGGGGGCGGGGCTTACCGGCATAAGCCCGGTACAGCTGGCAACATGCACTGCATGGCATAGCGTCGGAGCGAGAGGCGGGGCTCACCGCGATGGGGGCGGGGCTTACCGGCATAAGCCCGGTACAGCTGGCAACATGCACTGCATGGCATAGCGTTGGAGCCGGAGGCGGGGCTTAGCGCGATGGGGGCGGGGCTTACCGGCATAAGCCCGGTACAGCTGGCAACATAAACTGCATGGCATAGCGTCGGAGCCGGGGGCGGGCTTACCGCGATGGGGGCGGGGTTTACCGGCTTAAGCCCGGTACAGCTGGCAACATGCAATGCATTGCATAGCGTCGGCGCGGGGGGGGGGCGGGGCTTACTGCGTCATGCCCGGTAAAGTTTACAACTATGGCAACATGCAATGCTATCTGCCACCTCATCAGCAGACGCCACACTTTATTTCCTTTGACGCTTGGTCGGCTGTTGCTTCTCATGGCATAGCAACCCCATTTTTTACACATGTCCCCATTCAAATGGCATTTCTGTAGAGGCAGCACGGTGGCTCAGTGGTTAGCACAGTAGCCTTGCAGTGGTCCTGGGTTCAAATCCCACTAAGGGCAAGATCTGCAAAGAGTTTGAATGTTCTCTGTGTTTGCGTAGGTTCTGTCTGGGTACTCCGGTTTCCTCCCTAAAACAAACATAATATATATAAATTGGATTGCATAGCATTGTGTTGGCGCAGGGGGCGGGGCTTGCCGGCTTAAGCCCGGTTCTGTGGCATCATGCAATGCTTACTGCAACCTCTCAAGGAGACGCAACACTTTTTTCCTTTTGGCGCTGGGTCCGCTGTTACTTTTCATGGCATTGCACTGCCATTTGTATTTTTAAACAAGCCCCCGCAATGGGGGCGGGGCTTACCGGATTAAGCCGGTACAGTTGGCAACATAAAGAGCATGGCATAGCGTCGGAGCCGGGGGCGGGGCTTACCGCGATGGGGGCGGGGCTTACCGGCATAAGCCCGGTACAGCTGGCAACATGCACTGCATGGCATAGCGTCGGAGCGAGAGGCGGGGCTCACCGCGATGGGGGCGGGGCTTACCGGCATAAGCCCGGTACAGCTGGCAACATGCACTGCATGGCATTGCGTTGGAGCCGGAGGCGGGGCTTAGCGCGATGGGGGCGGGGCTTACCGGCATAAGCCCGGTACAGCTGGCAACATAAACTGCATGGCATAGCGTCGGAGCCGGGGGCGGGCTTACCGCGATGGGGGCGGGGTTTACCGGCTTAAGCCCGGTACAGCTGGCAACATGCAATGCATTGCATAGCGTCGGCGCGGGGGGGGGGGCGGGGCTTACTGCGTCATGCCCGGTAAAGTTTACAACTATGGCAACATGCAATGCTATCTGCCACCTCATCAGCAGACGCCACACTTTATTTCCTTTGGCGCTTGGTCGGCTGTTGCTTCTCATGGCATAGCAACCCCATTTTTTTACACATGTCCCCATTCAAATGGCATTTCTGTAGAGGCAGCACTGTAGCTCAGTGGTTAGCACAGTAGCCTTGCAGCGCAGTGGTCCTGGGTTCAAATCCCACTAAGGGCAAGATCTGCAAAGAGTTTGAATGTTCTCTGTGTTTGCGTAGGTTCTGTCTGGGTACTCCGGTTTCCTCCCTAAAACAAACATAATATATATAAGTTGGATTGCATAGCATTGTGTTGGCGCAGGGGGCGGGGCTTGCCGGCTTAAGCCCGGCTCTGTGGCATCATGCAATGCTTACTGCCACCTCTCAAGGAGACGCAACACTTTTTTCCTTTTGGCGCTGGGTCCGCTGTTACTTTTCATGGCATTGCACTGCCATTTGTATTTTTAAACAAGCCCCCGCAATGGGGGCGGGGCTTACCGGATTAAGCCGGTACAGTTGGCAACATAAAGAGCATGGCATAGCGTCGGAGCCGGGGGCGGGGCTTACCGCGATGGGGGCGGGGCTTACCGGCATAAGCCCGGTACAGCTGGCAACATGCACTGCATGGCATAGCGTCGGAGCGGGAGGCGGGGCTCACCGCGATGGGGGCGGGGCTTACCGGCATAAGCCCGGTACAGCTGTCAACATGCACTGCATGGCATAGCGTTGGAGCCGGAGGCGGGGCTTAGCGCGATGGGGGCGGGGCTTACCGGCATAAGCCCGGTACAGCTGGCAACATAAACTGCATGGCATAGCGTCGGAGCCGGGGGCGGGCTTACCGCGATGGGGGCGGGGTTTACATGCTTAAGCCCGGTACAGCTGGCAACATGCAATGCATTGCATAGCGTCGGCGCGGGGGGGCGGGGCTTACCGCGTCATTCCCGGTAAAGTTTACAACTATGGCAACATGCAATGCTATCTGCCACCTCATCAGCAGACGCCACACTTTATTTCCTTTGACGCTTGGTCGGCTGTTGCTTCTCATGGCATAGCAACCCCATTTTTTTACACATGTCCCCATTCAAATGGCATTTCTGTAGAGGCAGCACGGTGGCTCAGTGGTTAGCACAGTAGCCTTGCAGTGGTCCTGGGTTCAAATCCCACTAAGGGCAAGATCTGCAAAGAGTTTGAATGTTCTCTGTGTTTGCGTAGGTTCTGTCTGGGTACTCCGGTTTCCTCCCTAAAACAAACATAATATATATAAATTGGATTGCATAGCATTGTGTTGGCGCAGGGGGCGGGGCTTGCCGGCTTAAGCCCGGTTCTGTGGCATCATGCAATGCTTACTGCAACCTCTCAAGGAGACGCAACACTTTTTTCCTTTTGGCGCTGGGTCCGCTGTTACTTTTCATGGCATTGCACTGCCATTTGTATTTTTAAACAAGCCCCCGCAATGGGGGCGGGGCTTACCGGATTAAGCCGGTACAGTTGGCAACATAAAGAGCATGGCATAGCTTCGGAGCCGGGGGCGGGGCTTACCGCGATGGGGGCGGGGCTTACCGGCATGAGCCCGGTACAGCTGGCAACATGCACTGCATGGCATAGCGTCGGAGCGAGAGGCGGGGCTCACCGCGATGGGGGCGGGGCTTACCGGCATAAGCCCGGTACAGCTGGCAACATGCACTGCATGGCATAGCGTTGGAGCCGGAGGCGGGGCTTAGCGCGATGGGGGCGGGGCTTACCGGCATAAGCCCGGTACAGCTGGCAACATAAACTGCATGGCATAGCGTCGGAGCCGGGGGCGGGCTTACCGCGATGGGGGCGGGGTTTACCGGCTTAAGCCCGGTACAGCTGGCAACATGCAATGCATTGCATAGCGTCGGCGCGGGGGGGGGGCGGGGCTTACTGCGTCATGCCCGGTAAAGTTTACAACTATGGCAACATGCAATGCTATCTGCCACCTCATCAGCAGACGCCACACTTTATTTCCTTTGGCGCTTGGTCGGCTGTTGCTTCTCATGGCATAGCAACCCCATTTTTTTACACATGTCCCCATTCAAATGGCATTTCTGTAGAGGCAGCACTGTAGCTCAGTGGTTAGCACAGTAGCCTTGCAGCGCAGTGGTCCTGGGTTCAAATCCCACTAAGGGCAAGATCTGCAAAGAGTTTGAATGTTCTCTGTGTTTGCGTAGGTTCTGTCTGGGTACTCCGGTTTCCTCCCTAAAACAAACATAATATATGTAAATTGGATTGCATAGCATTGTGTTGGCGCAGGGGGCGGGGCTTGCCGGCTTAAGCCCGGTTCTGTGGCATCATGCAATGCTTACTGCCACCTCTCAAGGAGACGCAACACTTTTTTCCTTTTGGCGCCGGGTCCGCTGTTACTTTTTATGGCATTGCACTGCCATTTGTATTTTTAAACAAGCCCCCGCAATGGGGGCGGGGCTTACCGGATTAAGCCGGTACAGTTGGCAACATAAAGAGCATGGCATAGCGTCGGAGCCGGGGGCGGGGCTTACCGCGATGGGGGCGGGGCTTACCGGCATAAGCCCGGTACAGCTGGCAACATGCACTGCATGGCATAGCGTCGGAGCGAGAGGCGGGGCTCACCGCGATGGGGGCGGGGCTTACCGGCATAAGCCCGGTACAGCTGGCAACATAAACTGCATGGCATAGCGTCGAAGCCGGGGGCGGGCTTACCGCGATGGGGGCGGGGTTTACCGGCTTAAGCCCGGTACAGCTGGTAACATGCAATGCATTGCATAGCGTCGGCGCGGGGGGGGCTGGGCTTACCGCGTCATGCCCGGTAAAGTTTACAACTATGGCAACATGCAATGCTATCTGCCACCTCATGAGCAGACGCCACACTTTATTTCCTTTGGCGCTTGGTCGGCTGTTGCTTCTCATGGCATAGCAACCCCATTTTTTTACACATGTCCCCATTCAAATGGAATTTCTGTAGAGGCAGCAGGGTGGCTCAGTGGTTAGCACAGTAGCCTTGCAGGGCAGTGGTCCTGGGTTCCAGTCCCACTAAGGGCAAGATCTGCAAAGAGTTTGAATGTTCTCTGTGTTTGCGTAGGTTCTGTCTGGGTACTCCGGTTTCCTCCGTAAAACAAACATAATATATATAAATTGGATTACAGAGGATTGCATAGCGTTGTGTTGGCGCAGGGGGCGGGGCTTGCCGGCTTAAGCCCGGTTCTTTGGCATCATGCAATGCTTACTGCCACCTCTCAAGGAGACGCAACACTTTTTTCCTTTTGGCGCTGGGTCCGCAGTTACTTTTCATGGCATTGCACTGCCATTTGTATTTTTAAACAAGCCCCCGCAATGGGGGCGGGGCTTTCCGGATTAAGCCGGTACAGTTGGCAACATAAAGAGCATGGCATAGCATCGGAGCCGGGGGCGGGGCTTACCGCGATGGGGGCGGGGCTTACCGGCATAAGCCCGGTACAGCTGGCAACATGCACTGCATGGCATAGCGTCGGAACGGGAGGCGGGGCTCACCGCGATGGGGGCGGGGCTTACCGGCATAAGCCCGGTACAGCTGGCAACATGCACTGCATGGCATAGCGTTGGAGCCGGAGGCGGGGCTTAGCGCGATGGGGGCGGGGCTTACCGGCATAAGCCCGGTACAGCTGGCAACATAAACTGCATGGCATAGCGTCGGAGCCGGGGGCGGGCTTACCGCGATGGGGGCGGGGCTTACCGGCTTAAGCCCGGTACAGCTGGCAACATGCAATGCATTGCATAGCGTCGGCCCGGGGGGCGGGGCTTACCGCGTCATGCCCGGTAAAGTTTACAACTATGGCAACATGCAATGCTATCTGCCACCTCATCAGCAGACGCCACACTTTATTTCCTTTGACGCTTGGTCGGCTGTTGCTTCTCATGGCATAGCAACCCCATTTTTTTACACATGTCCCCATTCAAATGGCATTTCTGTAGAGGCAGCACGGTAGCTCAGTGGTTAGCACAGTAGCCTTGCAGCGCAGTGGTCCTGGGTTCAAATCCCACTAAGGGCAAGATCTGCAAAGAGTTTGAATGTTCTCTGTGTTTGCGTAGGTTCTGTCTGGGTACTCCGGTTTCCTCCCTAAAACAAACATAATATATATAAATTGGATTGCATAGCATTGTGTTGGCGCAGGGGGCGGGGCTTGCCGGCTTAAGCCCGGTTCTGTGGCATCATGCAATGCTTACTGCAACCTCTCAAGGAGACGCAACACTTTTTTCCTTTTGGTGCTGGGTCCGCTGTTACTTTTCATGGCATTGCACTGCCATTTGTATTTTTAAACAAGCCCCCGCAATGGGGGCGGGGCTTACCGGATTAAGCCGGTACAGTTGGCAACATAAAGAGCATGGCATAGCGTCGGAGCCGGGGGCGGGGCTTACCGCGATGGGGGCGGGGCTTACCGGCATAAGCCCGGTACAGCTGTCAACATGCACTGCATGGCATAGCGTTGGAGCCGGAGGCGGGGCTTAGCGCGATGGGGGCGGGGCTTACCGGCATACGCCCGGTACAGCTGGCAACATAAACTGCATGGCATAGCGTCGGAGCCGGGGGCGGCCTCCCCGCGATGGGGGCGGGGTTTACCGGCTTAAGCCCGGTACAGCTGGCAACATGCAATGCATTGCATCGCGTCGGCGCGGGGGGGCGGGGCTTACCGCGTCATGCCCGGTAAAGTTTACAACTATGGCAACATGCAATGCTATCTGCCACCTCATGAGCAGACGCCACACTTTATTTCCTTTGGCGCTTGGTCGGCTGTTGCTTCTCATGGCATAGCAACCCCATTTTTTTACACATGTCCCCATTCAAATGGCATTTCTGTAGAGGCAGCACGGTGGCTCAGTGGTTAGCACAGTAGCCTTGCAGCGCAGTGGTCCTGGGTTCAAATCCCACTAAGGGCAAGATCTGCAAAGAGTTTGAATGTTCTCTGTGTTTGCGTAGGTTCTGTCTGGGTACTCCGGTTTCCTCCCTAAAACAAACATAATATATATAAATTGGATTGCATAGCATTGTGTTGGCGCAGGGGGCGGGGCTTGCCGGCTTAAGCCCGGTTCTGTGGCATCATGCAATGCTTACTGCCACCTCTCAAGGAGACGCAACACTTTTTTCCTTTTGGCGCCGGGTCCGCTGTTACTTTTTATGGCATTGCACTGCCATTTGTATTTTTAAACAAGCCCCCGCAATGGGGGCGGGGCTTCCCGGATTAAGCCGGTACAGTTGGCAACATAAAGAGCATGGCATAGCATCGGCGCCGGGGGCGGGGCTTACCGCGATGGGGGCGGGGCTTACCGGCATAAGCCCGGTACAGCTGGCAACATGCACTGCATGGCATAGCGTCGGAACGGGAGGCGGGGCTCACCGCGATGGGGGCGGGGCTTACCGGCATAAGCCCGGTACAGCTGGCAACATGCACTGCATGGCATAGCGTTGGAGCCGGAGGCGGGGCTTAGCGCGATAGGGGCGGGGCTTGCCGCCATAAGCCCGTTACAGCTGGCAACATAAACTGCATGGCATAGCGTCGGAGCCGGGGGCGGGCTTACCGCGATGGGGGCGGGGTTTACCGGCTTAAGCCCGGTACAGCTGGCAACATGCAATGCATTGCATAGCGTCGGCCCGGGGGGCGGGGCTTACCGCGTCGTGCCCGGTAAAGTTTACAACTATGGCAACATGCAATGCTATCTGCCACCTCATCAGCAAACGCCACACTTTATTTCCTTTGGCGCTTGGTCGGCTGTTGCTTCTCATGGCATAGCAACCCCCTTTTTTTACACATGTCCCCATTCAAATGGCATTTCTGTAGAGGCAGCACGGTGGCTCAGTGGTTAGCACAGTAGCCTTGCAGCGCTGTGGTTCTAGGTTCAAATCCCACTTAGGGCAAGATCTGCAAAGAGTTTGAATGTTCTCTGTGTTTGCGTAGGTTCTGTCTTGGTACTCCGGTTTCCTGCCTAAAACAAACATAATATATGTAAATTGGATTGCATAGCATTGTGTTGGCGCAGGGGGCGGGGCTTGCCGGCTTAAGCCCGGTTCTGTGGCATCATGCAATGCTTACTGCCACCTCTCAAGGAGACGTAACACTTTTTTCCTTTTGGCGCTGGGTCCGCTGTTACTTTTCATGGCATTGCACTGCCATTTGTATTTTTAAACAAGCCCCCGCAATGGGGGCGGGGCTTACCGGATTAAGCCGGTACAGTTGGCAACATAAAGAGCATGGCATAGCGTCGGAGCCGGGGGCGGGGCTTACCGCGATGGGGGCGGGGCTTACCGGCATAAGCCCGGTACAGCTGGCAACATGCACTGCATGGCATAGCGTCGGAGCGGGAGGCGGGGCTCACCGCGATGGGGGCGGGGCTTACCGGCATAAGCCCGGTACAGCTGGCAACATGCACTGCATGGCATAGCGTTGGAGCCGGAGGCGGGGCTTAGCGCGATGGGGGCGGGGCTTAACGGCATAAGCCCGGTACAGCTGGCAACATAAACTGCATGGCATAGCGTCGGAGCCGGGGGCGGGCTTACCGCGATGGGGGTGGGGTTTACATGCTTAAGCCCGGTACAGCTGGCAACATGCAATGCATTGCATAGCGTCGGCGCGGGGGGGCGGGGCTTACCGCGTCATTCCCGGTAAAGTTTACAACTATGGCAACATGCAATGCTATCTGCCACCTCATCAGCAGACGCCACACTTTATTTCCTTTGACGCTTGGTCGGCTGTTGCTTCTCATGGCATAGCAACCCCATTTTTTTACACATGTCCCCATTCAAATGGCATTTCTGTAGAGGCAGCACGGTGGCTCAGTGGTTAGCACAGTAGCCTTGCAGTGGTCCTGGGTTCAAATCCCACTAAGGGCAAGATCTGCAAAGAGTTTGAATGTTCTCTGTGTTTGCGTAGGTTCTGTCTGGGTACTCCGGTTTCCTCCCTAAAACAAACATAATATATATAAATTGGATTGCATAGCATTGTGTTGGCGCAGGGGGCGGGGCTTGCCGGCTTAAGCCCGGTTCTGTGGCATCATGCAATGCTTACTGCAACCTCTCAAGGAGACGCAACACTTTTTTCCTTTTGGCGCTGGGTCCGCTGTTACTTTTCATGGCATTGCACTGCCATTTGTATTTTTAAACAAGCCCCCGCAATGGGGGCGGGGCTTACCGGATTAAGCCGGTACAGTTGGCAACATAAAGAGCATGGCATAGCGTCGGAGCCGGGGGCGGGGCTTACCGCGATGGGGGCGGGGCTTACCGGCATAAGCCCGGTACAGCTGGCAACATGCACTGCATGGCATAGCGTCGGAGCGAGAGGCGGGGCTCACCGCGATGGGGGCGGGGCTTACCGGCATAAGCCCGGTACAGCTGGCAACATGCACTGCATGGCATAGCGTTGGAGCCGGAGGCGGGGCTTAGCGCGATGGGGGCGGGGCTTACCGGCATAAGCCCGGTACAGCTGGCAACATAAACTGCATGGCATAGCGTCGGAGCCGGGGGCGGGCTTACCGCGATGGGGGCGGGGTTTACCGGCTTAAGCCCGGTACAGCTGGCAACATGCAATGCATTGCATAGCGTCGGCGCGGGGGGGGGGCGGGGCTTACTGCGTCATGCCCGGTAAAGTTTACAACTATGGCAACATGCAATGCTATCTGCCACCTCATCAGCAGACGCCACACTTTATTTCCTTTGACGCTTGGTCGGCTGTTGCTTCTCATGGCATAGCAACCCCATTTTTTTACACATGTCCCCATTCAAATGGCATTTCTGTAGAGGCAGCACGGTGGCTCAGTGGTTAGCACAGTAGCCTTGCAGTGGTCCTGGGTTCAAATCCCACTAAGGGCAAGATCTGCAAAGAGTTTGAATGTTCTCTGTGTTTGCGTAGGTTCTGTCTGGGTACTCCGGTTTCCTCCCTAAAACAAACATAATATATATAAATTGGATTGCATAGCATTGTGTTGGCGCAGGGGGCGGGGCTTGCCGGCTTAAGCCCGGTTCTGTGGCATCATGCAATGCTTACTGCAACCTCTCAAGGAGACGCAACACTTTTTTCCTTTTGGCGCTGGGTCCGCTGTTACTTTTCATGGCATTGCACTGCCATTTGTATTTTTAAACAAGCCCCCGCAATGGGGGCGGGGCTTACCGGATTAAGCCGGTACAGTTGGCAACATAAAGAGCATGGCATAGCGTCGGAGCCGGGGGCGGGGCTTACCGCGATGGGGGCGGGGCTTACCGGCATAAGCCCGGTACAGCTGGCAACATGCACTGCATGGCATAGCGTCGGAGCGGGAGGCGGGGCTCACCGCGATGGGGGCGGGGCTTACCGGCATAAGCCCGGTACAGCTGGCAACATGCACTGCATGGCATTGCGTTGGAGCCGGAGGCGGGGCTTAGCGCGATGGGGGCGGGGCTTACCGGCATAAGCCCGGTACAGCTGGCAACATAAACTGCATGGCATAGCGTCGGAGCCGGGGGCGGGCTTACCGCGATGGGGGCGGGGTTTACCGGCATAAGCCCGGTACAGCTGGCAACATGCAATGCATTGCATAGCGTCGGCGCGGGGGGGGGGGGCGGGGCTTACTGCGTCATGCCCGGTAAAGTTTACAACTATGGCAACATGCAATGCTATCTGCCACCTCATCAGCAGACGCCACACTTTATTTCCTTTGGCGCTTGGTCGGCTGTTGCTTCTCATGGCATAGCAACCCCATTTTTTTACACATGTCCCCATTCAAATGGCATTTCTGTAGAGGCAGCACTGTAGCTCAGTGGTTAGCACAGTAGCCTTGCAGCGCAGTGGTCCTGGGTTCAAATCCCACTAAGGGCAAGATCTGCAAAGAGTTTGAATGTTCTCTGTGTTTGCGTAGGTTCTGTCTGGGTACTCCGGTTTCCTCCCTAAAACAAACATAATATATATAAGTTGGATTGCATAGCATTGTGTTGGCGCAGGGGGCGGGGCTTGCCGGCTTAAGCCCGGCTCTGTGGCATCATGCAATGCTTACTGCCACCTCTCAAGGAGACGCAACACTTTTTTCCTTTTGGCGCTGGGTCCGCTGTTACTTTTCATGGCATTGCACTGCCATTTGTATTTTTAAACAAGCCCCCGCAATGGGGGCGGGGCTTACCGGATTAAGCCGGTACAGTTGGCAACATAAAGAGCATGGCATAGCGTCGGAGCCGGGGGCGGGGCTTACCGCGATGGGGGCGGGGCTTACCGGCATAAGCCCGGTACAGCTGGCAACATGCACTGCATGGCATAGCGTCGGAGCGGGCGGCGGGGCTCACCGCGATGGGGGCGGGGCTTACCGGCATAAGCCCGGTACAGCTGTCAACATGCACTGCATGGCATAGCGTTGGAGCCGGAGGCGGGGCTTAGCGCGATGGGGGCGGGGCTTACCGGCATAAGCCCGGTACAGCTGGCAACATAAACTGCATGGCATAGCGTCGGAGCCGGGGGCGGGCTTACCGCGATGGGGGCGGGGTTTACATGCTTAAGCCCGGTACAGCTGGCAACATGCAATGCATTGCATAGCGTCGGCGCGGGGGGGCGGGGCTTACCGCGTCATTCCCGGTAAAGTTTACAACTATGGCAACATGCAATGCTATCTGCCACCTCATCAGCAGACGCCACACTTTATTTCCTTTGACGCTTGGTCGGCTGTTGCTTCTCATGGCATAGCAACCCCATTTTTTTACACATGTCCCCATTCAAATGGCATTTCTGTAGAGGCAGCACGGTGGCTCAGTGGTTAGCACAGTAGCCTTGCAGTGGTCCTGGGTTCAAATCCCACTAAGGGCAAGATCTGCAAAGAGTTTGAATGTTCTCTGTGTTTGCGTAGGTTCTGTCTGGGTACTCCGGTTTCCTCCCTAAAACAAACATAATATATATAAATTGGATTGCATAGCATTGTGTTGGCGCAGGGGGCGGGGCTTGCCGGCTTAAGCCCGGTTCTGTGGCATCATGCAATGCTTACTGCAACCTCTCAAGGAGACGCAACACTTTTTTCCTTTTGGTGCTGGGTCCGCTGTTACTTTTCATGGCATTGCACTGCCATTTGTATTTTTAAACAAGCCCCCGCAATGGGGGCGGGGCTTACCGGATTAAGCCGGTACAGTTGGCAACATAAAGAGCATGGCATAGCGTCGGAGCCGGGGGCGGGGCTTACCGCGATGGGGGCGGGGCTTACCGGCATAAGCCCGGTACAGCTGGCAACATGCACTGCATGGCATAGCGTCGGAGCGAGAGGCGGGGCTCACCGCGATGGGGGCGGGGCTTACCGGCATAAGCCCGGTACAGCTGGCAACATGCACTGCATGGCATAGCGTTGGAGCCGGAGGCGGGGCTTAGCGCGATGGGGGCGGGGCTTACCGGCATAAGCCCGGTACAGCTGGCAACATAAACTGCATGGCATAGCGTCGGAGCCGGGGGCGGGGCTTACCGCGATGGGGGCGGGGTTTACCGGCTTAAGCCCGGTACAGCTGGCAACATGCAATGCATTGCATAGCGTCGGCGCGGGGAGGGTGCGGGGCTTACCGCGTCATGCCCGGTAAAGTTTACAACTATGGCAACATGCAATGCTATCTGCCACCTCATCAGCAGACGCCACACTTTATTTCCTTTGGCGCTTGGTCGGCTGTTGCTTCTCATGGCATAGCAACCCCATTTTTTTACACATGTCCCCATTCAAATGGCATTTCTGTAGAGGCAGCACTGTAGCTCAGTGGTTAGCACAGTAGCCTTGCAGCGCAGTGGTCCTGGGTTCAAATCCCACTAAGGGCAAGATCTGCAAAGAGTTTGAATGTTCTCTGTGTTTGCGTAGGTTCTGTCTGGGTACTCCGGTTTCCTCCCTAAAACAAACATAATATATGTAAATTGGATTGCATAGCATTGTGTTGGCGCAGGGGGCGGGGCTTGCCGGCTTAAGCCCGGTTCTGTGGCATCATGCAATGCTTACTGCCACCTCTCAAGGAGACGCAACACTTTTTTCCTTTTGGCGCCGGGTCCGCTGTTACTTTTTATGGCATTGCACTGCCATTTGTATTTTTAAACAAGCCCCCGCAATGGGGGCGGGGCTTACCGGATTAAGCCGGTACAGTTGGCAACATAAAGAGCATGGCATAGCGTCGGAGCCGGGGGCGGGGCTTACCGCGATGGGGGCGGGGCTTACCGGCATAAGCCCGGTACAGCTGGCAACATGCACTGCATGGCATAGCGTCGGAGCGAGAGGCGGGGCTCACCGCGATGGGGGCGGGGCTTACCGGCATAAGCCCGGTACAGCTGGCAACATAAACTGCATGGCATAGCGTCGAAGCCGGGGGCGGGCTTACCGCGATGGGGGCGGGGTTTACCGGCTTAAGCCCGGTACAGCTGGTAACATGCAATGCATTGCATAGCGTCGGCGCGGGGGGGGCTGGGCTTACCGCGTCATGCCCGGTAAAGTTTACAACTATGGCAACATGCAATGCTATCTGCCACCTCATGAGCAGACGCCACACTTTATTTCCTTTGGCGCTTGGTCGGCTGTTGCTTCTCATGGCATAGCAACCCCATTTTTTTACACATGTCCCCATTCAAATGGAATTTCTGTAGAGGCAGCAGGGTGGCTCAGTGGTTAGCACAGTAGCCTTGCAGGGCAGTGGTCCTGGGTTCCAGTCCCACTAAGGGCAAGATCTGCAAAGAGTTTGAATGTTCTCTGTGTTTGCGTAGGTTCTGTCTGGGTACTCCGGTTTCCTCCGTAAAACAAACATAATATATATAATTGGATTACAGAGGATTGCATAGCGTTGTGTTGGCGCAGGGGGCGGGGCTTGCCGGCTTAAGCCCGGTTCTTTGGCATCATGCAATGCTTACTGCCACCTCTCAAGGAGACGCAACACTTTTTTCCTTTTGGCGCTGGGTCCGCAGTTACTTTTCATGGCATTGCACTGCCATTTGTATTTTTAAACAAGCCCCCGCAATGGGGGCGGGGCTTACCGGATTAAGCCGGTACAGTTGGCAACATAAAGAGCATGGCATAGCATCGGAGCCGGGGGCGGGGCTTACCGCGGTGGGGGCGGGGCTTACCGGCATAAGCCCGGTACAGCTGGCAACATGCACTGCATGGCATAGCGTCGGAGCGGGAGGCGGGGCTCACCGCGATGGGGGCGGGGCTTACCGGCATAAGCCCGGTACAGCTGGCAACATGCACTGCATGGCATAGCGTTGGAGCCGGAGGCGGGGCTTAGCGCGATGGGGGCGGGGCTTACCGGCATAAGCCCGGTACAGCTGGCAACATAAACTGCATGGCATAGCGTCGGAGCCGGGGGCGGGCTTACCGCGATGGGGGCGGGGTTTACCGGCTTAAGCCCGGTACAGCTGGCAACATGCAATGCATTGCATAGCGTCGGCCCGGGGGGCGGGGCTTACCGCGTCATGCCCGGTAAAGTTTACAACTATGGCAACATGCAATGCTATCTGCCACCTCATCAGCAGACGCCACACTTTATTTCCTTTGACGCTTGGTCGGCTGTTGCTTCTCATGGCATAGCAACCCCATTTTTTTACACATGTCCCCATTCAAATGGCATTTCTGTAGAGGCAGCACGGTAGCTCAGTGGTTAGCACAGTAGCCTTGCAGCGCAGTGGTCCTGGGTTCAAATCCCACTAAGGGCAAGATCTGCAAAGAGTTTGAATGTTCTCTGTGTTTGCGTAGGTTCTGTCTGGGTACTCCGGTTTCCTCCCTAAAACAAACATAATATATATAAATTGGATTGCATAGCATTGTGTTGGCGCAGGGGGCGGGGCTTGCCGGCTTAAGCCCGGTTCTGTGGCATCATGCAATGCTTACTGCCACCTCTCAAGGAGACGCAACACTTTTTTCCTTTTGGTGCTGGGTCCGCTGTTACTTTTCATGGCATTGCACTGCCATTTGTATTTTTAAACAAGCCCCCGCAATGGGGGCGGGGCTTACCGGATTAAGCCGGTACAGTTGGCAACATAAAGAGCATGGCATAGCGTCGGAGCCGGGGGCGGGGCTTACCGCGATGGGGGCGGGGCTTACCGGCATAAGCCCGGTACAACTGTCAACATGCACTGCATGGCATAGCGTTGGAGCCGGAGGCGGGGCTTAGCGCGATGGGGGCGGGGCTTACCGGCATAAGCCCGGTACAGCTGGCAACATAAACTGCATGGCATAGCGTCGGAGCCGGGGGCGGGCTCACCGCGATGGGGGCGGGGTTTACCGGCTTAAGCCCGGTACAGCTGGCAACATGCAATGCATTGCATAGCGTCGGCGCGGGGGGGCGGGGCTTACCGCGTCATGCCCGGTAAAGTTTACAACTATGGCAACATGCAATGCTATCTGCCACCTCATGAGCAGACGCCACACTTTATTTCCTTTGGCGCTTGGTCGGCTGTTGCTTCTCATGGCATAGCAACCCCATTTTTTTACACATGTCCCCATTCAAATGGCATTTCTGTAGAGGCAGCACGGTGGCTCAGTGGTTAGCACAGTAGCCTTGCAGCGCAGTGGTCCTGGGTTCAAATCCCACTAAGGGCAAGATCTGCAAAGAGTTTGAATGTTCTCTGTGTTTGCGTAGGTTCTGTCTGGGTACTCCGGTTTCCTCCCTAAAACAAACATAATATATATAAATTGGATTGCATAGCATTGTGTTGGCGCAGGGGGCGGGGCTTGCCGGCTTAAGCCCGGTTCTGTGGCATCATGCAATGCTTACTGCCACCTCTCAAGGAGACGCAACACTTTTTTCCTTTTGGCGCCGGGTCCGCTGTTACTTTTTATGGCATTGCACTGCCATTTGTATTTTTAAACAAGCCCCCGCAATGGGGGCGGGGCTTTCCGGATTAAGCCGGTACAGTTGGCAACATAAAGAGCATGGCATAGCATCGGAGCCGGGGGCGGGGCTTACCGCGATGGGGGCGGGGCTTACCGGCATAAGCCCGGTACAGCTGGCAACATGCACTGCATGGCATAGCGTCGGAACGGGAGGCGGGGCTCACCGCGATGGGGGCGGGGCTTACCGGCATAAGCCCGGTACAGCTGGCAACATGCACTGCATGGCATAGCGTTGGAGCCGGAGGCGGGGCTTAGCGCGATAGGGGCGGGGCTTGCCGCCATAAGCCCGTTACAGCTGGCAACATAAACTGCATGGCATAGCGTCGGAGCCGGGGGCGGGCTTACCGCGATGGGGGCGGGGTTTACCGGCTTAAGCCCGGTACAGCTGGCAACATGCAATGCATTGCATAGCGTCGGCCCGGGGGGCGGGGCTTACCGCGTCGTGCCCGGTAAAGTTTACAACTATGGCAACATGCAATGCTATCTGCCACCTCATCAGCAAACGCCACACTTTATTTCCTTTGGCGCTTGGTCGGCTGTTGCTTCTCATGGCATAGCAACCCCCTTTTTTTACACATGTCCCCATTCAAATGGCATTTCTGTAGAGGCAGCACGGTGGCTCAGTGGTTAGCACAGTAGCCTTGCAGCGCTGTGGTTCTAGGTTCAAATCCCACTTAGGGCAAGATCTGCAAAGAGTTTGAATGTTCTCTGTGTTTGCGTAGGTTCTGTCTGGGTACTCCGGTTTCCTCCCTAAAACAAACATAATATATATAAATTGGATTGCATAGCATTGTGTTGGCGCAGGGGGCGGGGCTTGCCGGCTTAAGCCCGGTTCTGTGGCATCATGCAATGCTTACTGCCACCTCTCAAGGAGACGCAACACTTTTTTCCCTTTTGGCGCCGGGTCCGCTGTTACTTTTTATGGCATTGCACTGCCATTTGTATTTTTAAACAAGCCCCCGCAATGGGGGCGGGGCTTACCGGATTAAGCCGGTACAGTTGGCAACATAAAGAGCATGGCATAGCGTCGGAGCCGGGGGCGGGGCTTACCGCGATGGGGGCGGGGCTTACCGGCATAAGCCCGGTACAGCTGGCAACATGCACTGCATGGCATAGCGTCGGAGCGAGAGGCGGGGCTCACCGCGATGGGGGCGGGGCTTACCGGC
The DNA here is from genome assembly GCF_027789765.1 of Dendropsophus ebraccatus. NCBI lineage: Eukaryota > Metazoa > Chordata > Amphibia > Anura > Hylidae > Dendropsophus > Dendropsophus ebraccatus. The sequence continues at coordinate 23,659 of NW_027210060.1, read as the reverse complement.
ATAAGCCCGGTACAGCTGGCAACATGCACTGCATGGCATAGCGTTGGAGCCGGAGGCGGGGCTTAGCGCGATGGGGGCGGGGCTTACCGGCATAAGCCCGGTACAGCTGGCAACATAAACTGCATGGCATAGCGTCGGAGCCGGGGGCGGGCTTACCGCGTTGGGGGCGGGGTTTACCGGCTTAAGCCCGGTACAGCTGGCAACATGCAATGCATTGCATAGCGTCGGCGCGGGGGGGGCTGGGCTTACCGCGTCATGCCCGGTAAAGTTTACAACTATGGCAACATGCAATGCTATCTGCCACCTCATCAGCAGACGCCACACTTTATTTCCTTTGGCGCTTGGTCGGCTGTTGCTTCTCATGGCATAGCAACCCCATTTTTTTACACATGTCCCCATTCAAATGGAATTTCTGTAGAGGCAGCAGGGTGGCTCAGTGGTTAGCACAGTAGCCTTGCAGTGCAGTGGTCCTGGGTTCCAATCCCACTAAGGGCAAGATCTGCAAAGAGTTTGAATGTTCTCTGTGTTTGCGTAGGTTCTGTCTGGGTACTCCGGTTTCCTCCCTAAAACAAACATAATATATATAAATTGGATTGCATAGCATTGTTTTGGCGCAGGGGGCGGGGCTTGCCGGCTTAAGCCCGGTTCTTTGGCATCATGCAATGCTTACTGCCACCTCTCAAGGAGACGCAACACTTTTTTCCTTTTGGCGCTGGGTCTGCTGTTACTTTTCATGGCATTACACTGCCATTTGTATTTTTAAACAAGCCCCCGCAATGGGGGCGGGGCTTACCGGATTAAGCCGGTACAGTTGGCAACATAAAGAGCATGGCATAGCATCGGAGCCGGGGGCGGGGCTTACCGCGATGGGGGCGGGGCTTACCGGCATAAGCCCGGTACAGCTGGCAACATGCACTGCATGGCATAGCGTCGAAGTGGGAGGCGGGGCTCACCGCGATGGGGGCGGGGCTTACCGGCATAAGCCCGGTACAGCTGGCAACATAAACTGCATGGCATAGCGTCGGAGCCGGGGGCGGGCTTACCGCGATGGGGGCGGGGTTTACCGGCTTAAGCCCGGTACAGCTGGCAACATGCAATGCATTGCATAGCGTCGGCGCGGGGGGGGGGGGGGGCTTACCGCGTCATGCCCGGTAAAGTTTACAACTATGGCAACATGCAATGCTATCTGCCACCTCATCAGCAGACGCCACACTTTATTTCCTTTGGCGCTTGGTCGGGGCGAGGTGGGGGTAGGCCGCCAACGCCTACGCTTATGTCGCACAGACTCCCAGACCGGCAGCAAAGGGGGTGGGGGGGGGGGTCTAGAGTCCAATCCGTAATCTTCGGAACTGGAAGATGCAGAGTTGCACAGAACTTGGGAAGGTCAAGTAGGTTTCTTAGCACAGCAGAGCGTCCATCCTTTCTGGCAGTGAGGGCAAAAGGGAAGTTTCACCTATAAGGAATTTCATAGTCTCACAGCGCAGCAAGGAGAGGACGTAGTATGCGTCTCTTTTGCAATGTAATCCAGCACCCGAGATCTGGCCATTATCGCCTCCTTTATGGTGTAATCTTGCAAACAACATATGACATCCCTCGGAGGGCCTGAAGTAGGGCAAGGCCTAAGAGCCCGGTGAGCCCTATCGAATTTTATCTTGTCAGAGGAGGGTTCGCCCAGGATAGTGTTGAACAAACCCTCCAAAGTGTCCACTAGGTCCTCATCACGGGTTGCCTCCGGAAGACCCTTTAATCCTAATGTTGTGTCGCCGTCCCCTATTGTCAAGACCCTCTAGGTGGCGCTGCATACCTTCAAGTGTGGCTGTTTGAGAGCAAATGGTGGACTGCAAAGCCTCTATATATTCTCTTGTATCATCATGTTCCTCCTCAAGGGATTCAACTCTAGAAGAAATATGCTTTATATCTTTCCTGACTGCAGCTATTTCTGTCTTGAACGTTTCTTTGATATCTGTGAGAAGAGAATGAAACTCGTGCTTAGTGGGAAGTTGAGAAAGCATATGATGTATTGTATGGGAGCTACCCCCAGCACAGGAGACATCTGAGTCTGATTCAGTGTGGTATGTCCAGCTATGTTCAGGGTCTGAAGGGTCCCTAGCTGAGTGGGGCTGGCGTTTGGAGTCTGGAGTCTGAGTCACTTCCTTGCTCTTCTTATACCTCCTTTGTGGTTTGGGAATGGCGGCCATGTTAGATTGAGGGAGCTGTATGTCCCCTTCTGTGTACTCAGCAGCCCCCTCTCCGGCACCTCCGACCAAATCAGACAGGGTCAGACACTGAGAAGCAAAGTCTGAGGGCGGGGGTGAGGCGACTTACTAGTAGCTGGAGTGGAGAGGGTTAAAGCGCCAGGCTGTAGTCTCTTCTCCCCCGCGTCCCCAATCCAAGATGGTGCCGGCTCTTCCGGGTATGTGGCCTCCTGCTCCTGCTGACCATCCGACGGACCGGAGGCAATAATCCACTCGGCGGCTGGAGTCCGGGGGCTACAAGGAGGCAGACTGTGGGACCGCACTGCCGTACGAGTCAGCCGCAAGGCCGGATGAGGCGAGGCCGTAGGCGGGTGCCGGCGCAGGGCCGCGTCTTTCCCTTCACTCCTGGTGAGGTACCGGTCTAGTGTTTGGGGACGACTCCGGGGGCCTCCGGTCAATGTAGGGGGTCTCGGGGTCCTCCTGGCGGTTTTTCCCATCAGCAGGGGAGACAGGGGTAGTGTAGGGCCACTGATTCTGCTGTGTGGAGCGGGAGCTCTGCAGGTGTGCGACCGCTCACATCAGTGGTTCGCTCCGCCCCCCCGCAGTGAGCATTTTGACCCTATAGGTTTTAGAGTAAAGGATTCAAAATTAGAAAGTAAAAATGAAAAAAATGAATTTTTTCAATAATATGCTTGTTTAGTTTGAAAACTTTCAATTTCACGAGGAACAGGAGAGAAAATGCACCGCAAAATTTGTAAAGCAGGTTCTCCTGAGTACAACGGTACCTCATATATGGGCATAAACTACTGTATGGGCACGCAGCAGGGCTCAGAAGGAAAGGAGTGTCATTTTGCTGGTGCAAAACCGCAGCTAGTATCGGTTATTAGAATAGCGCAGTTGCTAAAAAAAATTTTTTTAAATGAGATTACAGGTAATCTGGGGTGGTGACGGGCAACCTGGGAGTGTTTACTTGCAATCTGGGGTGTTTACTGGCTATCTGGGTTGGTTACGGGCAATCTGGGGTGGTTACGGGCAATCTGGGGGTGTTTACTGGCTATCTAGGGGTGTTTAATGGCTATCTGGGGGTGTTTACTGGCTATCTGGGGTGCTAACGGACAATCTGGGGGTGTTTACCGACTATCTAGGGGTGTTTACTGGCTATATGGGATGGTTACGGACAATCTGGGGGTGTTTACTGGCTATATGGGGTGGTAACGGACAATCTGGGGGTGTTTACTGGCAATCTGGGGGAGGAGTGACAGGTAATCTGGGGTGGGTATGGGCAATCTGGGTTGGTTACGGGCAATCTGTAGTGGTTATGGGTAGCCTGTGGCAATCTGGGGTGGTTACAGGCAATCTGGGCGTGTTTACTGGCTATCTGGGGTGGTTACGGGTAATCTGAGCGGTTACAGGTAAACTGGAGTGGTTATGAATAATCTGGGGTGGTTACACGTAATGTGGGGTGGTTACAGGTAATCTGGGGTGGTTACAGGTAATGCGGAGTGGTTACAGGTAATCTGGGGTGGTTACAGGTAATGCAAGGTGGTTACAGGTAATGCAAGGTGGTTACAGGTAATGAAAGGTGGTTACAGGTAATGCGGGGTGGTTACAGGTAATCTGGGGTGGTTACAGGTAATGCGGGGTGGTTACAGGTAATGCGGAGTGGTTACAAGTAATGCGGGGTGGTTACAGGTAATGTGGGGTGGTTACAGGTAATGTGGGGTGGTTACAGGTAATGCAGAATGGTTACAGGTAATCTGGGGTGGTTACAGGTAATGCAGGGTGGTTACAGGTAATGTGGGGTGGTTACAGGTAATCTGGGGTGGTTACAGGTAATCTGGGGTGGTTACAGGTAATGCGAGGTGGTTACAGGTAATTCGGGGCATTTGACTTTTTATCCCGTCACCAATGCTTTTTGGTGACAGGGGACAAAAAGTGCCGGCAGCATTTAGAAAAAGTGATCAGTGGTATAAAGTATACACTCACCGGCCACTTTATTAGGTACACCTGTCCAACTGCACGTTACCACTTAATTTCTAATCAGCCAATCAAATGGTCAAGACAATCTCCTGCAGTTCAAACAGAGCATCAGTATGGGGAAGAAAGGTGATTTGAGTGCCTTTGAACGTGGCATGGTTGTTGGTGCCAGAAGGGCTGGTCTGAGTATTTCAGAAACTGCTGATCTACTGGGATTTTCACGCACAACCATCTCTAGGGTTTACAGAGAATGGTCCGAAAAAGAAAAAACATCCAGTGAGCGGCAGTTCTGTGGGCGGAAATGCCTTGTTGATGCCAGAGGTCAGAGGAGAATGGGCAGACTGGTTCGAGCTGATAGAAAGGCAACAGTGACTCAAATAGCCAACCATTACAACCAAGGTAGGCAGAAGAGCATCTCTGAACGCACAGTACGTCGAACTTTGAGGCAGATGGGCTACAGCAGCAGAAGACCACACCGGGTGCCACTCCTTTCAGCTAAGAACAGGAAACTGAGGCTACAATTTGCACAAGCTCATCGAAATTGGACAGTAGAAGATTGGAAAAACGTTGCCTGGTCTGATGAGTCTCGATTTCTGCTGCAACATTCGGATGGTAGGGTCAGAATTTGGCGTCAACAACATGAAAGCATGGATCCATCCTGCCTTGTATCAACGGTTCAGGCTGGTGGTGGTGGTGTCATGGTGTGGGGAATATTTTCTTGGCACTCTTTGGGCCCCTTGGTACCAATTGAGCATCGTTGCAACGTGTGGCCTACCTGAGTATTGTTGCTGACCATGTCCATCCCTTTATGACCACAATGTACCCAACATCTGATGGCTACTTTCAGCAGGATAATGCGCCATGTCATAAAGCTAGAATCATCTCAGACTGGTTTCTTGAACATGACAATGAGTTCACTGTACTCAAATGGCCTCCACAGTCACCAGATCTCAATCCAATAGAGCATCTTTGGGATGTGGTGGAACGGGAGATTCGCATCATGGATGTGCAGCCGACAAATCTGCGACAACTGTGTGATGCAATCATGTCAATATGGACCAAAATCTCTAAGGAATGCTTCCAGCACCTTGTTGTATCTATGCCACGAAGAATTGAGGCAGTTCTGAAGGCGAAAGGGGGTCCAACCCGTTACTAGCATGGTGTACCTAATAAAGTGGCCGGTGAGTGTATATGTCTGAAAGGTGCCCTGGATGCCCATTTTTTGCCGCACTAATTGTAACCATTGCCAGTTGACGTTATCGAATGCCTTTTCTGCGTCCAGTGTTAGTAGCGCCGGGCACCCTGTGATGTGTTTGTCTTGTGACGAACCCAGTCTTAAACCGCTAACACTGAATGCAGATTCGATATTGGCTGGTAAGCCTCTGTTTGTGTCGTGTCCTTCCCTACCTTTGGCAAGACACGGATGTACGCTAAGTTGCCCTATGGTAGAAAGCCATCCTCAGTAATGATATGATCATATACAGCCAACAAACAAGTCACTGTTTCCTCCGGCAATATCTTATAAAATTCTGCGCTTTTTTGTTCGTTAAGGATTTGATGACTCCTACTATTTCCTCTTTCGTGACTGCTGCATTTAATGATTCCAGATTCTCATCCAAAAGAGCTGGAAGGGATAGGGAATCAAGAAAGGCCTGTCCTCTAGTCATATCCACTGGTTCCTGTTTATATAACCCCTCATAATATTCTCTAAAAGCCTCTACTATGTCTTTGGGGTGCTGGACTAGGTTTTTACGATTGTTTTGGACTCCCTTTACATAAGGGGGGACATATCGTCCTCTCGCTAATTTGGCCGGTAGAGAACCTGCTTTATTGCCAAACCTAAAAAAATCATTCTTCTGTACCTGTTCCTTGAACCTCTCCACTTTATCTGCCCACAAGTCATAGTTTTCTTTCGCAGCTAGCCATTTGGATTTGGTGTTGGGTGTGTGGTCTCGTAAGAAGGCCGTGTAGGAATGTCTTCAGGGAATGTACATAGCCTATAATACGGCCTCTCATTACCGCGTTCGCTGCCTCCCAGTACAGGAAGGGGTCCCCAGAAAGCTGGCTATTATTTGCCTGGTAATCCATCCACCACCCTTTGAGTGCAGCTGCAAACGTGTCATCCGTGGCTAAGAACGCTGGAAAACGCTACAATATGTCCGACCCCTTTGGGTAAGTATCAGTGATAGACAATATGAGAGGGGTATGATCGGATATGACCATATCCGAAACGTGGGTAGAAGTAATTTTTGTAACAGAGACGGGGAAGCAAGAAATTAGTCTATTCTGGACCATGTGTTGTGGACCGGAGAGAAGAATGTGTACTCCCTCTCTGCAGGGTTTCTTAGGAGCCACACATCCATAAGACCTGTAGCTTCCAAGAAGCCCGGCAGGACCGAGTCATGTGTGGAGATATGTCCTACCCTGTCATGTCGCTTCGTACGGTCCTCCACAGGATTCAGAACCGTATTGAGGTCCCCGCCCACCAAAATGTCTAGTTCGGGGTCAGATAAGATATCCTGCTCGACCTTGCGGAAGAAGGAAGAATTAGCGCCATTCGGTCCGTATAAACAATATAGACTAAGCCGTCCCATTTGGCCCTCTAGTAGTACTCTTAGGTATCTGCCCTCCTGGTCTGCCGTATGAGACAGGACTGTACAGTTTAGCCTTTTGTGCAGTAAAAGCAAAACCCCCTGGTGCACCAACCACATGAGCTACCCACAATTTATTCATCCTGTGAAAGTCTATAGCATCTAAGTGCGTTTCTTGTAATATCGCACAGTCTACATTGAGCCGTTTCAGGTGTCGTAACACCTTCATGCGTTTGTTCGGGGAACGCAGCCCCTTCACATTCCATGTTACTTTTTTCATACCTGGACTATCAGCGGAATGGAAGTGGCCAGTGGTGTGTGGGATGATGCATCAGTAGTAAGTAAGTGGCAAGGGCAGACGTTTTGCTCCCTGTGGACGAGAGAAGAAAGAGAAATAGCCCCCCCTCCCTCCCTCCGCAGCTCCCCACCCGCCCCTCCCTCCCAAGCCCCACGACCTCCCCTCCCCCACCCCCCAACTGTCAGAGAAAGAAAAATACCAACTAATAACATTTTCGCAATGAAAGGCATCTTCTGGACTCCACTTTTTCCGTGTGCCAGTACAGGGAACCATTGCATTTCCCCATACGGGAGAGAACCTAAATAATACACTCCCTCCTCACTAGCCCGGACGTCCCCCCGGACCCCCCTGTACAGTACTATCGTCTGGTACCTCCTCCCCATCCAACTGAAGTAGCCAAGAACTGTCTTAACTTAAGAGGTATGCCCCCTAGTGGAACCCTGCAGACCTACAGTGGCCTAACAAAACTTTAGCTTACACATTACATCGGCAACGTGCTGACATTATATACTCAATACTCGTGTTGTGCATCCGCATGTTGGGAGAGTCTCTAATCCCATAGGAATCCCTCCTGTCTCATCAGCATAACCGATCCTTTAGAGGGACCAGCGATTCCTCAGTCCACCGATGCTGATGGAGAAAGCACATTCTGCGCAGAGTGGCTGGAAATTGCAGAAAGAATCGTAATTGGTGTTGAACCAGCTTCGTACAAATAGGAGCAAGTGCCCTCCTCTTTTTCGCCACGTCTGCCGAATAGTCTCCGAATAATAAAATCTTATGGCCCTGAACGACCAGAGGTGCCGACATCTTCTTAGCTGTTTGCAAAATCAGCGCCTTCTCTGCATAATTCAAATAACGGATTATCACTTGCCTCGCCTTTTGTGTCGCCGGGTCAGATGATGGTGGTGAAGGTCTGATAGAGCCCAGCCTATGCGCTCTTTCTACAGTGCAGGTAAGTGAGCGAGTTGGTGCGCTGGAACAGTTTCCGGTAACCCCACGATTCTGAGGTTGTTCCTCCGTGATCTGTTCTCAAGATCATCTATTTTTTTTTTGCCCATGGCAGTATTAAATTTCAGCAAATGTTTCACTTGAGCTTGTGTTCCCAGTAGTTCGTCCTCAAGTGTGCTGACTCTCTGTTCTAATTCACCAATCTGGGCAGAGTGCACCGAGAGCTCTCCTTGCATCTGCTTTAGAGCCTCTGCCACTGTAGCCTGCAGCGCTGCTGTGATATCGGGCGCTAATATTCTGGCTACTTCCACCGCAATCTGCTTGCAAGATAGTCCCACCTTAGGTTGTATGATCTCCTCTCCTCTCTCATCTATGTCCACGCCAAGTGGGGAAGATGGAGCTGGTTCCTGGGGCTGTGTCGCAGCATGTTGTGAGCCGAGCGCCATCTTGGATGACTGTTTGTCTTTGTCCCGCTTCGACAGGGATTTCTGTGGCGGCTGCTCTTCAGCCCTGTTTATAAACTTGTCCATGGGATGGCTGTACGGACGGGCGTTGAGTGTATGCACACACCCGGGGTAAATGCCGATCAAATGCCTGAGAATGTCAGGGTTTCAGGAGGGGAGTATTTAGATAAAGAATTAAGAGGGTGGGATAAAACATTGGGAGCGAGCACTCAGTGGGCAGAATTAAAAAATGCCATATTAAAGGCAACTAGACTACTGTACATGTACGAGAAGTTAGCAAAAGTAAAAGGAAGAAGAATCCATTATGGTTTACCAGAGAGGTTAAGGCCATTGTAAAAGGAAAAAAGGCAGCGCATAGGAAGTATAAGGAGACTGGGAATGAAGCTGACAGAGAGACGTATAAAATTATACAGAAGGAGGCAAAGCAGATTATAAATGCTGCTAAAGCCTCAAAAGAAGAAGAAATGGCAAAATCTGTTAAGGAGGGGAATAAAACCTTCTTCAGATATATAAGTGACAGGAAGAAGAAGAATGGCTGCAGCATTACTAAAATAAGTAATGGGGAGAATACGTTTATTAATGGAGATAAGGCGGTCGCTGACTATTTGAATAGTTACTTCTGCTCAGTGTTTTCAGAAGGCGGCCTTCACAATCACAGGATGGTTGGACACAACATTGCCTCCAGCTATGTGGGTTCAGCTCCAGTATTTTCAGAGACTGAAGTTGCAGAGGAACTTGCCCGTTTAAAGCTAAATAAGGCGATGGGTCCAGATGGGATCCATCCCAGGGTTCTTAAAGAACTCAGATCTGTGATTGCTGCCCCCCTGACAGATCTGTATAACCAATCCCTGCTAACAGGAGATGTCCCCGATGATTGGAGAACAGCCAATGTTATACCAATCCACAAGAAAGGGAATAGAGAAGAGCCCAGTAACTACAGGCCAGTGAGCCTGACATCTGTAGTAGTGAAAATGATGGAAACTCTTCTAAAAAAGAAGATAATGGATCACCTAAGAATCAACAATTTGATGGATCCAAACCAGCATGGCTTTACTGAGGGCCGTTTACCTTGTCCTGTACGAGAAACCGAATTAAACAGTAAATTTATAAGCAAAGTCAGCACTCTTGTGAGTATATGTTCTTGCGATTACGGAGAGCAAACACAGAAGAACTGCAACACAAGGTATTTCTCATACGCTGTACACATCATGTTATAAAATTTTACTGAGGGCCGAGAAAATTGGACTTAATCCCTGGATAGTTCAGTGGATTTGTGGTTGGCTAAAGGATAGATATCAGAGGGTTGTTGTTAATGGTGTATATTCCGAGCAGAGACTGGTTACAAGCAGGGCCGGCGTTAGGGGGGGCAAGCAGGGCAAATGCCCAGGGCCCCCATCCCCCAGGGGCCCCCTCCCGCAGTTCCAGTAGGAGAGCGTCCTGCAGCGTCTGGCAGTGATCCCTGGCTGCTGCTATCAGGGGTCACGCAGAGGCTGCAGGACGCTGCTTGGTGTCTGCTCCGTGTGTGTGTGTGTAGCTCCCTCTCCCCCTAGCTCCTCTTACTGCACGTGACTTCCTCCTCTGGTGTGGAGCTGTCGGGACGATGGAGGAGAGGATGACAGCCTGCTGCATGGTACATGAGGGGGATTCACCACTACACCCAGCATGCTAGACAGAGTAAGTATACTGTATATGTAGTGTGTAATGTGTATGAATGTAAGTGTATAATGGATGAATGCAGTGTGTGTTACATGTCCTGTGTATAGTGTGTGTTACATGTCCTGTGTATAGACTGGATGGTTTGTATCTGTATAATGTGTTTTCATGGATGTGTGAGTGTATATATATATTAGTGTGTGAGTTAGCACTGCTGACTCCCAAGTGTTGAGGTGAATAGACTGTGTATAGGAGCTGCAGCCATTCTCCGGCCTCATCAGTCCTATGTAATTGCTGCCGGTGACCACTGAGGCCGCTGATTGGCTGCAGCTCCTATGTATATAAGGCAATACGGTGTATTTTATTGAGAAAAATAATAAGGTGGTATTCAGTCCTTAGGTGGTGGTCACTGTATGCTGGTAATATTGGTCTGTATATGGTGTATATATAGTCATTACTGCCATAGATTGACTGCCACATAATGACACTATATACAGACCAATATTACCGCCATACAGTGACCACCACATAATGACTATATACACTATATACAGACCAATAGTACAGCCATAGAGTGATCGCCACATAATATTGGTCTGGATACAGAGTCATTATGCAGTGGTCAATCTATGGCGGTAATATTGGTCTGTATATAGTGTGTATATAGAGTTATGTGGCGGTCACTCTATGGCGGTAATATTGGTCTGTATAAAGTGTCATTATGCAGTGGTCACTCTTTGGCATTAATATTGTTCTCTATATAGTGTATATATAGTCATTACTGCCATAGATTGACTACCATATAATGACACTATATACAGACCAATATTACCGCCATACAGTGACCACCACATAATGACTCTATATATACACTATATACAGACCAAAAGTACAGCCATAGAGTGATCGCCCACATAATATTGGTCTGTATACAGTGTATAAAGAGTCATTCATTATACAGTGGAAAGTCTATAGCGGTAATATTGGTCTGTATATAGTGTATATAGAGTCATGCGGTGGGCACTCTATGGCAGTAATATTGGTCTGTATATAGTGTATATAGAGTCATTATGGGGCGGTCACTTTATGGTGGTAATATTGGTCTGTATATAGAGTCCTTATGGGGCGGTCACTTTATGGTGGTAATATTGGCCTATATATAGTAAAGTTTTCCTAAATAACGGTATGGAGGTAATATTTGGTCCTGATTATAGTGATTTTTTTATTTTATTTTTTTAAAGCAATTCATATAAATAGTTCTTGTGTTTACACCACTAGCGGCAGTCCTGACATGTAGCGGCAGAACCAGAATGTAGTGGCAGTCCTGGCATTTAGGGGCAGTCCTGACATGTAGCGGCAGTCCTAGAATGTAGGGGCAGTCCTGACATGTAGCGGCAGTCCCAGAATGTAGGGGCAGTCCCGGCATGTAGCGGCAGTCCCAGCATGTAGCGGCAGTCCCATAATGTAGCTGCAGTCCTGACATGTAGGGGCAGTCCCGGCATGTAGCGGCAGTCCCGGCATGTAGCGGCAGTCCCGGAATGTATGGGCAGTCCTGACATGTAGGGGCAGTCCTGGCATATAGTGGCAGTCCTGACATGTAGGGGCAGTCCTGGCATATAGCGGCAGTCCCGGCATGTAACCTGAACTGAGTAAGGGGCCTAATACATGCAGCGAAAATAGTCCGAATCAGGACGCTATCACTCTGTGAGGACACTGGGGAACATGATCAGGTAGTATATATCACAGACAAGGCCTGAGGGCACCGGGGAACGTGATCAGGTAGTATATATCTTTATTGTTTACTTTATACAGCAAGGATTGCACACACATCACTAATGATATACTGTATATATACACATAGGGGGAGATTTATCAAACATGGTGTAAAGTGAAACTGGCTCCGTTGCCCCTAGCAACCAATCAGATTCCACCATTCATTACTCACATTCTAAGATGGTGGAATCTGATTGGTTGCTAGGGGCAACTGAGCCAATTCTTCTTTACACCAGTTTGATAAATCTCCTCCATAGCTTTTGCTGCATCATAAAAGAGCCATGTAGTAGGCTCTCTAAGCGAGCTCCATTCTACCAGATTGGCGCTCACTTCTGCAGAATATCAGGCCGTGTAATACGGCCTTAAAAGTGGCCGTACACTTCCAATAACTGCTGGCTGAACAATCCTTCAGCTGACAATTATCTGTCCCATCCGGTCCCGTCCTCCCCATACACAGAAATTTGGCACATCTGAGTGTTCCTGTGTTCTCTATGAGAGGGGAAAGCCATAGCCATACAGATCTGATGGCGGCTTATCTCTCTGAGAACAAAGAGGTTGGGCGTTGATTTTCCATCAAGCTTGACCCCCTATGTCCACTGATATCATCTGTCAGAGGACTGTCCAGAGAGCCCCATACACCTTACGCTGATGGCCGAACCCACCAGGAGCAACAGGTACCACCAACAAAAGAGTAACGTGTATGGTGACCTTAAATTGTTGCTAAAATATTTCAGCATTTGGGGCCCCACCTTCAACTTTGCCCAGGGCCACATCTAGTCTAAAACCGGCCCTGGTTACAAGTTGTGTGCCACAAGGGTCTGTTCTGGGTCCTATTCTTTTTAATATGTTTGTAAGTGACATAGGAGAAGGTTTGGTAGGTAAAGTGTGTAATAGGGTTGATATTCCTGGAGGTGTCAGTAATATGGAAAACAATTTAGCTTTGCTAGAAAAGTGATCCAAACAGTGGAAATTTAAGTTCAACGTTTCCAAATGTAAAATAATGCACTTGGGGAGGAGAAATCCTCTATCCGAGTATCACATCGGCAGTACTGTGTTGGAAAAGACTTCAGAAGAGAAGGATTTAGGGGTAGTGATATCAGACAGCTTTAAAATGAATTACCAGTTCAACCAAGCGGTGGGGAAAGCTAATCGTATGCTGGGGTGTATAGCTAGAGGTATAACCAGTATGAAGGGAGAGATTGTGATCCTGCTGTATAGAGCTCTGGTGAGGCCACATCTGGAATACTGTGTCCAGTTCTGGAGACCTCATCTAAAAAGGACATTAATAAAATTGAACGGGTCCAAAGACGGGCTACAAAAATGGTGGAGGGTGTAAGGCATAAACCATATCAGGAAAGACTTAAAGATTTGAATCTGTATAGAAGGGAGGAAAGAAGGGAAAGGGGGGACATGATTGAAACCTTTAAAGAGAACCAATCACGGAAGAAATTTAAAAATTTTTTATTTTCTAATTCAATGTAATTATTTATTTAATTAACATTTGTAAATACTTTTATTTATTTTTTCGGCCGCGTTTTTGTTTTATTCACTTTTTAATTCACTGTCTCGCGCCGGCTCTTTTCAAAAGAGCCGGCTCGAGACAGGAAGCTCCCGTCATCCACAGCGGCAGCAATGCCGGCCGCCGCCATCTTGATTACGTCATTTGCGTTCCAGTGGTGGAACGCAAGTAGCGTAATCAAGATGGCGGCGGCCGGGCCGAACAAGAGGAACAGGTATAGTATAAGATACAGACTGCAACAGCAGTCTGTATCTTCATTTTGTCTATTTATGAAGATACAGACTGCCTTTGCAGTCTGTATCTTATACTTTACCTGATCCTCTTGTCCGTTGCAGTCTGATGCCGGGCGGCGCCATCTTGAATACGTCACTTGCGTTCCAGCGGTGGAACGCAAGCGACGTAATCAAGATGGCGGCGCCGGCCTTGCTGCAGCAAACAAGAGGAACAGGTAAAGTATAAGATACAGACTGCAAAGGCAGTCTGTATCTTCATAAATAGACTGCCTTTACAGTCTGTAGCTTATACTTTACCTGATCCTCTTGTTCGGTGCTGGAAGGCCGGGCGACGCCATCTTGAATACGTCACTTGCGTTCCAGCGGTGAAACGCAAAGTGACGTCATCAAGATGGCGGCGCCCGGCCTTCGTTCAGCAAGCAAGAGAATTGGGTAAAGGGATAAGATACAGACTGCACAGGCAGTCTGTATCTTCATAGATAGACTTAGGGAGAGATTTCCTTTGATAATAGGGATAGTGATTTTTAGGTGATTGGTCCTCTTTAAGTATGTTAAAGGACTAAATAAGGTTCAGGAGGGAAGTGTTTTTAGTAGAAAACTGAGCTCAAGAACAAGAGGACACAGTGAGAGGTTAGTTGGGGGGAAAGATCAGAAGCAATGTGAGAAAATATTTTACTGAAAAAGTAGTAGATACCTGGAACAAACTTCCAGCAGAGGTGGTTGGAAAATCTACATAACAGAATTTAAACACGCCTGGGATAGACATATATCTATCCTAAGATAATAAGAAAGAAAATACTAAAAGGGCAGACTAGATGGACCCAGTGGTCTTTTTCTGCCGACAATATTCTATGTTTTTTTTGTAAAGGCACCCGTAAATAAGGCAAGTTAACCTGCCTTTCAGCAACTGTTTGTTGCTCTAACTAACTGTGGTGGTTTTTTATATCACAGTTGAAGGACAGCAGCCTCCGTGATATATACCCCATAGACAGCCTTATTCCACGCGTGACTGCATGAGAGGCGTGAAATAATTTGCACACTGAAGAACCCCATCGGGATTTGCGGTGCAAGATTTCACTACTCTCATGATATCCACAAAATACCTCAAGAACAGTTAGTACCTATTCACAAAACGGTGAGTAGTGTTCCTTGGCACAGGTGCCAGGGATAGAACCCCACGGCTATAGTTCACAAAAGGTGAAATCCACACTTTTTGAAGCAAAGTCGTGGGGATTATTTTAGGGTTGCTACTGTTCTTAGGGTATGGGTTGGAAGGTGCACTGGTGTGAGGCATTAATCTGGTGTGGAGATGTTAAATGGCCAACACACCATGGGCATCACATTTGGAAATGGGGATCTGTATTCGAATTAAGTTGGGAATTTTTAAGGTGATTTTTTTTAAAAAAAAATTGGGGTCTAAGGGTGACTGATGACTTAGTCATTCACATCAGGCAGGGAGGTGGTATAATCCAGGCACGATTCATCTTAACAAAAGTGAGCATCTCCACACAGTGGCAAGAGAGCCTCGTTCTTTGCTGTGTTACGATGTTACCCGCCGCACTAAATACCCTCTCTGACACCACACTACTGGCTGGGCAGGACAGCAGAGCCAAGGCAAACTCTGCCAGTTGAGGCCAAACCAGTTTTTCTGCCCAGTACTGCACGGGGTCGGTGACACTTTGGGGCAGGGTGGAATCAAGGTAGGTAGTGACATGGTGGCTGAGCTCATGCTGGTCCACGCCATGAGTCCGGTGCTGTGTCCTTTCTTCACCAGCTGGCTGCATGAAATCGCTCATGAGGGCTTGCAGGTTGTAGCCACTTCTGACGCCTCCACTAGTGGTGGTGGGAGTGGAGCGCGCTGGTTCCCCCCCAGAGGATGTTGTCTGGGAACCTGGCTGGTCTCGCAGGTAAGTTGAGACCAACTGACTGGTGAGCATGTCCCTGTAGTACACCAGTTTAGCCTCCCTCTGCGATGGCGGGAAGAATTCTGCCATTTTGTGGCGGAAGCGAGGGTCCAACAGGGTGGCCAGCCAGTATTGGTCCCTCTGGCGGATGTCCACAATCCGGCTATCATTCCGCAGACACTCCCGCAGACACCTTGCCATCTGCACCAAGGACAATGAGCGCCTCTCCTCTCCACTGTCCTCGGTATAGTTCCAGGGTCTGCTGGGGTATTCCTCCTCTTCCTCTACCACCTCATCCTCCATCTCCTCTTGTGATGGAGAGGCAGAGAAGCCAGGTGGCGGTGTGCGGAATGGCTGGGCGTAGACATCTTCCTCCTCCTCAACCTCCATCTGTACTTCATCCAGCTCTGGGCTCAAGGCGATGTTCAGCCTTGGAGTTGTGGCCTGGGAATCCTCGCTGATGATATTGGTCAGCGCACTTTCCAGAACATGGAGGAGTGGGATGATGTCGTTGATCCCATAGTGCCTGCTCACAAAGAGAGTCGCGTCCTCAAAAGGGATCAACAATTGGCAGACTTCCCGCATTAACTGCCAGTGTGTTACTTGAAAGTCGCAGTGTGGCGTGAAGCTGCCTGATTGCCTCATGAGGTAGTCTGTTACGGCTGACCTTTGCTCGTACAGGCGGTCGAGCATATGGAGGGCAGAATTCCAGAGGGTTGACACGTCGCAGATTAGCCGATGTTGGGGCATACCATGCTGTCTCTGGATTCTGAGCAGGGTGTTCCTTGCAGCGTAGGAGTGGCTGAAATGTTTGCACACTCTACATGACATCCTCATAAGGTCGTGTAGTGCATGAAATGATCGGAGAAACCTCTGCACCTCTGAGGTTGATCACGTGTCATACAAGGTGTATGAGTCAGCCCTCCCCTGCAGAGTCAATAATCCTCCCGTTGTCCGCTACGACACTTCCCTCCGTTAGTCGACGTGGGGTCAGCCATTCAGCTATCTCCTCCCTGATGGTACGGAGGAGCTCCTACCCACTGTGGCTTCTTTGACCCAGGCTCACCAAATGGAGGACAGCCTGAGAGCGGCGGGCCTGACATTGGTGGTAAGACACTGGGTCAGGTTGCACTGCAGTGGTGGTGGAGGCAGAACTTGTGCTACCCGCTGCTGGCCCCTAAAGCACCGTGGAGGTGACAGTGGCAAGAATGGGCCAACTTCCTGATGGTCTCCTGGGAGGATGTTATCCCAATGGGCAGTAACGGACATGTACTGGCCTTGCCCATAATTAGAGGACCAGACATCAGCACTCAGGTGCACTGTCTTGGACACCGAGAGTCCCAGTGAGTCGCCAACCTTTCTCTTCACATAACTGTGCAGTGATGGGACAGCTTTGCTAGAGAAGTAGTGGCGGCTGGGGACTCGCCATCTAGGGTGCGCACACGCCACGAAATCCCTGAAAGGCTGGGAGTTCACAAGATTAAATGGCAGGGACTGAAGCACCAGCAGCTTAACCAGGTGTCCGGTCAGTTTCTGTGCCATGGGATGGCTGCTGCAGTACACCTGATGTTTGGCCATGGACTCGGTCAGGGATTGCTGCCTCATTAGGGGTGTACATGGCAGTGAGACTGTGCTGCTGCTGGCAACTGAGGCTGACGAGCCCTGAGTTCCAGTGGGAGGATGCTGCATGATGGGATCTGCAGTGTATGGTGCATCCTGACAGGAGGTGGTATTTGGGTCACGGTTTTTCCAGGCCTGTTGGTGTTGCCTTTCCATGTGCTTCCTCATGGATGTTGTCCCAAGATTATCAACCCTGCCACGACTGACCCTCTCATTGCAAAGCAGGCACAGAGCGATGTGCTTATCTGTCCCCAGACGAAAGAACTGCCAGACGGCAGAGGACCGTGGTTTTCTGCCAGCCACGGGGGGTCTTGCTGGTTGTTCACTGCCACTGCTGCCTGAGGGTCCCCTCTCAGGACCAAGGCTTAAAGGTATTGATGAAGTCTGCCCGGTAGGTTGTCTTCTACCCCTCCCTCTTGTGCCTCGCTTCCTTGCACCAGTGGGATGTTGCTGCTTCAGTAGCACCTCACTTTCCTCCCCTGATGACGCAGAGGATAATGCTGCTTGAGGGCGCCACGTCCAATCAGCGACATCATCATCACCACCACTGCTACTTTCCTCCAGGGGCTGGGACAGGATCTCAGGTGTGGCACTGGATGCCTCTCCCTGACTCTGTTGACTGCTTATAGCCAACACCTCCTCTGCAGTCTCCACACGTTCCACCTGCTGCCTTTGGGGACTACTACCTCCTCCTCCTCATCATCACTAAAAAGTGGTAGAGACTCCAAGGGCAAATCAAGGTTTGCCAAGAGTTCTCTGGCAGATGGTGCCAAAAGGTGAGTGGCATATTACTAACAGGGGATGGGGCAGAGGACTGTTGCTGACAGTCCCATGTAAGGGTGGTGTCGGATGATCCAGCCGACCTCGTTTGGAAGCTTTGGGCAGTGGAACTGGAGGATTGGGTAAGCCAATCTAGAACCGCTGGCTGTGTGGTTCTTACATGACCCGTGGGCGTCTGGGGTAGCTGCACCCTGCTACGGACAGCTTTTGTGGGGCACTGACTTACCGTAACCTAGAACAGCTGATCACAAATAAACAAACAAACTTTTTTTTTTCTGTTTTTTTTTTTTTACTTTTTTGGTTGTGGGTGGCTAAACGGGGTTGACGGCAACTGGCAGAGCAAAAACGGACAGCTTTTGTGGGGCGCTGACTTAGCGTCACCTAGAAACAGCTTATCACAAAACAAACAACCTTTTTTTTTTCTGTTTTTTTTTTTTACTTTTTTGGTTGTGGGCAGCTAGACGGGGTTGACGGCAACCAGCAGAGCACAAACAAACAGGTTTTGTGGGGCTCTGACTTAGCGTCACCTAGAACAGCTGATCACAAACAAACAAACTTTTTTTTTTTTCTTTTTAAACTTTTTTGCTTTCGGTTATACGCGGTTAACGGCACCCAGCAGAGCAGCAACGTCTAGCGTCTCCTCTCTGTCACGGAACAGTAGCTGGTTCAATGCTACGTGTCCTGAGTGACTCTTCTCACTTTTCTCTCCCTATTTCTTTTTTTTATCTCCCTATCTCTCCCTAGATATCACATTTTTTTTTAGTTAGATGCCTATCTCTCCCTATCTCTACCTAACTCTTGATTTCTCAGCCTCTTTCACTATGTATGGGCTTATCAAGCTTTCCCTGGATCTTGCGATTTTTTTTATCTTCCCTCTCCTGCTTCTCTCACAAACAATATATACTCCTTCTCCATCTCTCCCTGTACTTATCCAGTTGTTTGGATGTGTAATCTATGTGTTTTCCCTCTCTGCCTAACGTACACCTCCTTTCTCTCTGCTGGAAACACTGTTACTCACATACCTGATCATCTCTTTAGAGATCGATTGGTATAGGTCGAGCAGGTTCCACACCTGCACGCACTCCTCCTCCATCTCCTCCCGCCTACAGGAAGCAGGAAATAAAGTACTCTCCCGGTGGTTACTGTGTCCCCATATGGATCTACAAGATGTTACCGGGAGACTTTCCCAATTGTGGCAAGAAGGTTTGCTCCTTCATATCTTTTAGCGCTGTCCTAAACTGGCAACTTACTGAAGGAGGTATGGCATATTGCTTCCACTTTCACAGATTACCAGTTACCTTTTACCCCCACACTTTTCATGCTGCATATCTCTACTATCCCTCTTAAGGGGTTATCCATCGCTACAAAAACATGGCACTTTCCCCCCTCTCTTGTCTCCAGTTTGGGTGGGGTTTGAAACTCAGTTCCATTAAAGTAAATGGAGCCTAATTGCAAACCACACCTGAACTGGAGACAAGAGAGGGGGAAAAGTGGCCATGTTTTTTAGCCTGGATAACCCCTTTAAGACATACACCACTCTGTTCTCAGTCATTTGATCAACACTTCTAGAGCATGTATCTCATTGGAGAAATCTGGACCCTCCCAGTATCTCTATGTGGATACACAAGGTAGAGGATATTAAGCACATTGAAGACCTCACAGCATAATTGTATGATTGCTCCTCGCGGAACTGGTTTTATTAGGATCAATTTATGAGTATAGATGAATTCAAAACTCTTTTTAGCTAAGTGAAGAGGTAGATTTCCCTGCATGCCCCCCACCTTTTTTTTACCTCTTCTTCTTTCCTCCCTCCCTCCCCTGTCCCCACTACACAACCTCTGTGGGTACAGGCGATAGCCCGCCTTTAGATACTTCTGATTTTGGGCAATAGCCTGTCTATTATCATTACACTGTTAGGCCCCGTTCCCATTGAGCAAAACTAGCAGAATTCCGCAGCGGATGCGTTAGCCTCCCTCTCATAATGGGAGTCTATGGGAGGCGCGCGCTCCTGCTCTGTCCGCGCTGAAGAATGAACATGTTCATTCTTCAGCACGGACAGAGCAGGAGCGCGCGCCTCCCATAGACTCCCATTATGAGAGGGAAACTAACGGCATTCCTCTGCAGAATTCCGCTAGTTTTTCTCAGTGGGAACGGGGCCTTATGCTGCGTATATTGTACCTATATGATTGGAGTTAACTGCCTGACAATCCATAGCAGTGCCGCTACACTATAGTGTAGCTACCTTGTAGCCTGCACTGGCAGTTGGTGGCCACACACAATACTGAGCCTCATTTTGATTTTAAGGACATTACATCAAAGTTGGTTCAGCCTGTAGTGTGTCTTTCCACTTTAAGGGCGGGTTCAGACTGAGGAATTCTCGCAAAAAATGTCAGCGGAATTACGTCAGCTGTCCGCTCGCACGGGCACGCGTTTTTCCGCCGGCTCCATAGACACCATTCTATGGGCCGCGTATTCCACGATCCGCTGAAAGAAGTGATATGACACTTCTTTCAGCGTATAGCGGAATACGCCGGCCCATAGAATGGTGTCTATGGGGCCGGCGGAAAGGCACCCAGATGTGCAGGCGGACAGCTGACGGGATTCCGCGGACACTGTCCGCAAGAATTCCGTAGTTGTGAACCCGCCTTAATTTTGTGTGTGACTCCAAATCCTGGCCTCTATTGGGTAATAAATTTGGGGCGTCACTTGCCCCCGAGTGCAGGCGCTACAGCCCACAAAGTAGGCCGTAAAATCTGGCAATTGCCAGGAATAAACTTCAGTTTCAGGGTACTTCCCTGGAGGCTCCACTATGGAACAACCACTCCTTCTCACATTTATTATCCCTCCCTGATTATAACTACTGGGTACAGGTTGGGGTCCTATATGTGTGTGACATGTATTAAGATCACGCTATACGCACTTTTGACTCCCTTAGGGACTCCTTTGGCATCCCGCGCACCTCCTTCTACAGATACCTCCAGCTGCGCCACGCCTTGAATGCGCAGTTCCAACCCCATCAACATCACTGTCCTCGCAGCCCCTAATAGGTGTTATACGATCTCAAGGCCCAGGGGGCCTTGTCTCCAATCTTTACTTTTACCTGATAGCAGCGGTGGTGGCGTCCAGCCCTCTTCCAGCTTTAGACAAATGGAAATCACTTATCCCCAATCTTGATGAGGACTGTGAGGCCCTTTTAGAGTCTCACAGATTCATATCCCCAGCGCCAATAAACAAACTCATCCAACTATTTCATCCACCAGGCGTATTTAACGCTCAGCGTCTCTATCGTATGGGTCGCATCTCGGCCGCTACATGCCCCAAATGCCAGAATGGCACTGCAGACTTTTGGCAAATGGTGTGGGCATACCCGACCATTGCTTCTTTCTGGGGAGAGGTAACCCAGCTATTGACCTCTGTCCTCTCAATGCCAATATCACTATGACCATCAGTATGCCTATTTGGCTTGTTAGAGGAGGAGGTCTGGGACGCACCACCAACGCATTTTTCTAAGGGAGGCATTGTTTATGGGCTGGAAATCCATTGCCATCAGATGGATGGACTCCTGCCTTCTGAATCTACTTTGTGGAAAAAACAGGGTCAATACAGTAATGATGTAAGATAAAATCATTTATATCACTGTAAATGTCCAAAAAAATTGGCTAAAGTATGGGGTTCATGGAAAGACTCCACCTGACAATATCTCCCCCTGATAGTACTTTCTCTAGTTGTTCGCATAATCTGAACGCCTCTGTTCATGTAAGTTTGGACAATTGTTTTTGGTTGAAAATTGCTTTAATGCAGTGCCTTTTGATATTCTTACCTACTGATGGTTATACTTGAATTGTACATGATATTCTTTTGTTGACTGTACATGTGACCTCTTCTCTTCTGTAGTGCTTTTTTACGCATTCTTAAATAAAAATGAGTTTAAAAAAAAAAAAAAATAAATAAAAAAAAAGGACACCCTTTTAACTTCATGAAATCTTTGTTTTAAGTTTTTCTTTTGCAATATAAATTCTTCACATACAAAGTAGAAATATAACAAAAAATGTCACCACAGTGCAAAGAATCGGGAGGAAAAAGATGTCACGCCAAGGCGCAGGGGCAGGCTCCATTCCTTCTCTGAGACTTTCACTCTCACCAGATGGTTTTGATGATGACGGCCGAACACGCTGCTGTTTCGGGGTCCGCCCCCTTTCTCTCTTTTTTTTTTTTTTCTCCAACAATAAGGCTATGCCCACACTAGTATGAGACTGGCCATTCCATGACCCCGGCCAGGTCACAGAACAGCCGGTCTCTGCCCAGATCATCCCGGCCAGTACTTAAGTACCAGCCGGATGATCTTTCTGGGCGTAGAGCTCTGATGCAGGCGCATTAGAGCTTCCCATAGCACATAGTGAAGGGAGCGGCCGAAGCCACTCGCTTCCTGTGTGAAACGACAGGGTTTTCTACACATGACTGTCAGTTCTTTGCGGTTGTGCAGGATCCCGGCCAGAGAATATACGATGTGTGTGTGAAGCAGAGGCAGTGGTTTCACTCCGCAGAAAGTACGGCCCTTGTGCCAATGGCAACAACGGACGTACTTTTACGTAGTGTGAACATAGCCTAATAAGGATCCAGCTTACAAAATGCAGAGAACATGTCTAATAGATTTTAAATGCCTAACAAAAAGGCATACGTTCACACCAGACGGATTAAATGCGATCGCAGACACTATCTATGTTATATAGTTTTTATTAATTTTCTTACATTTTAATGCTGTTGTGTATTTTTGAGATGTTTCTATGTGTATTTTGTATATGTTTTAAAGTGAATACGCCCACTTATCTGATGTAATTTTCTGTATCTTTAAAAGGTTTTCAAGACTTTGAAAGTTAGGACTTACCTGATGAAGAATTGTTTCGATTCCAAAACATATATATCTGCTAAAACAAGTGCTAGTTTGTTGTATTGTGCTGTCTTAATAAATATTCTGTCCACCAGAACAGCACCGATTGCGGTCCTTCTTATTCTCCATGTGCCAAACTAGGCCAAAAAACTAGCTGAGACTTTCTGTTCTGTCTGACTAAAGCTCACAGATTAGCCTCCCCCGCCCTGTGGAATAACCAAGGAGGTTACAGAGTATGTTACAGTAATGTCTTCATCACGTCCATGGGGTTGCTGTAAAGTTTATCAGTAAATGCTAGAGGAAAAAAAAGCTGAGGAATATAGCTGTCCAAATAATAAAATTTATAGGTATACATGCCCTACAATGCTTGACCAATCTTACATCCCAAGCAAACCCCCTCCCCTCTGTAACGCGGTTCCATGAGAATCAATGTAGCTGTGTCACAGAGGAGAGATTGTCAACCTGGAGGCCAGCACGCCCATCCCCAGTGCTTTCATGCCAAGCTGGGTTCGGTAATACTGCAGCACCAACATCACCCGATGGTCTGTTGATGTAAACAAACAAAAAAAGTACCTAGTGGTAAATTCGCTTTAACTTTACTTCCGTGAGTCCATACAACAATATACCGAAACTGTACAGGATATGGTTTACTACTTAAAAAAACACAAAAAAAAAACTAATGAAAGCATATCTTAAATTTTTTTCAAAAGCACCCTATTCTGGCTTTCAAAATTTGCACTGTGATCTGTAGTTTTTATTGATACAATTTTTGTATTTCATTTTTGTGGTGGGAGATGTAACATGATATAAGGTGTA